>NC_142663.1:14004171-14306308 GCF_026168435.1 Sesamum indicum | reverse complement strand
GCCGCAAAACGCGGACTGCCTGCGCGAAGTCGGAGAGAAACTCGACGGACTGGAGGCCGCGTTTCGGGGCTGGGATGAGTACCGAACTTGTGCACAGAAGAATTATCTCGATTGTGATACTCCATCGGTGTGCTCTGATTGCACTCAGACGCTCCTGAACGACGACGTCGCGGCCAACGCGGTGCGTGGATGGGATTTTGAAGGCGAGAGGCCGCCGGAGAAGTGCGTGGATGATGATAATATGAAGGAGGGAGAAGGGTTGGGGAGAATTTGGGGGAAATTTGCCAAGTATTGTGGGGCGTTTGGGAGTGGGGTGATTGTTGGCGGCATTTGCGTGATCAATTTTTATTCTTCGTCTGATTTCAACGGATATGAATCATGTTTTCGTCCTCCAGCTACCTAGTAAGACATGAATTGTTGTTCTTTAGGTTTTTCTTTTTCTCTATGTTGTTCTTTTGTGTTTTATGCTAACTCAAACCCATTGTAGAACCGAACTCTGATGATTTTGTAGATGGAAATTCTCTTCTTTCAAGTGTTATTGGGCATTGCTTACTACTTTCTTATGTGAAATCTCAAGTTATCTTTAAAAAATGATTCAAATTAAATTAGACAGTTTTTATCATAAAAAATCAACATAATTTTGTAGTCATCATTAAATAAATACAGATGAAAAAAGAATTATTAAAATTATGATCATATCTCACAAATAATTTAATAAGGTGAATCAATTCACTATTATTTATGTGAAAAATAAACAGAGGGCTTTTTGCATCATGTTAAATAAAAAGGTAATTTAAGACATGAGGTGATGGGTATGAATGATTTGAGGGGTCTTTTTCTCTTAATTGCGCCGTTGATCATCACTGCCTCCGACCAAAGAGTGTCAAAAAGGCAACAAGCTTATTACCCCACTAATTCTCATTGTTAAACCCATCACGTGTATCATGTCACCCAACCTTCTACACCCTTCACACGTTCTATTTGGTAAGAAAATTTAGTTGGTTTCACGATGATCAACATAAATTTGTTGACCAATCTAAAATGCTCTACTTTCCAAATCTACTACCTGTTTTGTTTATTGCCCATGTGATTCACAAGAAAATATAAGTAACGCAGCCAATGATGTGCGGTTTAATTGGTAAAATTTCAGGTTTTATGATTAAAAAATTACATGGATTTTAGTTCCCCAATTTATGTATATTCGTCTATTTTAATATAATTATTGATTAATTATATATATATATTTAATATTAGTAATTGATGGATTTTTTTGTTAATGATTTATAGTTTAATTATAATCAATTAACTAGAAAGGAAGAAGAAGAATAATTCTCCTACATTCAAAGAAAGAAGCAAATGTATTTTTTGATGGGAAAAAAATATTCAAATTGTAATGATTCAAATGCATGAACAAAATCAATTAAAAGGCTACGGATCGCTTGTAAAACATTAGTGAATTATAAATTTACAATTAACAAAACTTTTTTTTTTTAATATTTAGATGCTATGGGTTAGAATTTATACTTCCACATCACTAATTCTGAATTATTACTTTTCAGAGTAATATTACAAAATTCTTTAATGTTGATTTTTTTTAAAAAAATTTTGTATTTAATTATTTTAATTATTCAAAAAGAAATAAATAAAATAAATTCTTAAAAAAAATCCTACTCAAATTGGATTTGACTGGAATCATCTAATTATATAATAAGTGTGATATACTTATAATGTGATTGGTCATTTTTCCTAAATTATATATCAATCACACAATATGTATAATAGACTTAACTCATAATTTATTGGAATTTGGCTAAAATCAATTGAACTAGAATTTCTTTACTCCTACTTACCCAAATTAAATATATCCAAAATCAACTAATTATACAATAAATATAACCACATTTATGATTAATTATTATTTCTCAACTTTATATTAATTATAGAATAAATATATTATACTTAATTTGTAATTAATTCTAAGGAGATGTAACTTAAGTTGAATTAGGATTTCCACACTCCTAATGTAGATAGGCAAAAATCCTTATTTAATACTTTTCCACTCTTTATCTGACAAATTTCCAACTCAGACAGACATCTTAGCCAATCACGTGTTGCTGCTTCTATAATTACAACAACTCCTCCATTCCTAAATTACTTCAACTCAGTCTCCCTCTCCATCCCTCCCCCACTTCCACAACAATGGCCACCCACTCGCCGCCCTACGATCTCGAAGGGGCCATGTCCTACTCCCCCATCCCCGCCGGCCCCCACCGCACCTCCTCCGCGGCGGAGCCCCACCGGCCCAAGAAGCTCCTCGCCAGAATCTTGTTTTCATCTTTCCTTTTGCTGTCATTAGTCCTCTTGGTTGTCAACCAAAGGCCAGCCAAACTCGATATTGTAGAAACCACGCCGTCAACTTCAGTTAATGATTTTTCTCCGGCGAGGCCTCTGACTGAGCCACCGTCAAGGGGGGTGTCGATGGGAGCGTCGGAGAAGGTTTTCCGGCGGGTTAGCGGCGGAGAGTTGACTTTTTCTTGGAGTAATGTTATGCTGTCCTGGCAGAGGACGGCCTACCACTTTCAACCGGAAAAGAATTGGATGAATGGTAGGTTTCTACCTTATACATATGCAACAGTTATTTCCCTTTTTTCTTTTTAATTTAAGAATTTAGACATCACGATTTTCCTATATTTTTGCTAATTAATGTCCGTATTTATTATTCTAACTATTTCCTTTTTTAATTTTTTGATTTGTATGGAAAACTTTTGGGGGGCGAATTGTGGTGGGCTCTGCGACAGATCCTAATGGTAAGTCGTTCAAGAACTCTCTTTCTTTATTTTTGATTTGTCTAAAAGTTCGCCAAAAGCGCTTTCTAAAACTGGTAAAAGTGCTTAGCCAGTAACCTGAAATTTAATCAATAAAGACCTGTAAAAGTCTAATTTAATTCACCAAGTCAGAATTTACCAATATGTCGGCGTTATTTTATTTTAATAATAATTATTTTTAAAATTATAAACATTAAATTTAAATACATGATATGCTGATTATGCGATGTAAATTTATAATATAATTGTAATTAATTCAATAGGAAAAAGAAAAAAGAAAAATAGGAACTTCTATGCTAAGCGCTTATTATCTTTTTGCTAATTTTTCTGATGAAATTAGGCGAATTTTCAAGGATTTGATATTGGTAATTGGGATTTGGATGAGTAAGGGAGGGATAAGTGTTCTGAATCTGGAAATTAAAATATTCAGCTTTAGTACAATAATAATGTATGTTTTATAATACATAGTGGTGGACCAATGGGGTTGGGGGGTGGGTGGGCGTGGATGATGCCCACTCTTTGTCTTGGGGAAAATTCCAGGCCCTAGCTTTCATCACTTTGTCAAAATCATTCATGATGTTTTTAATTTTCATAAATGTATTGTCCTTTTATTACATTCTTGAGACATATTTGAAGTATATTAAGAAAAAAAAACATAATGTTATGGTTTGTGGATAATCTATGTGTTCTTTTATTTAGTATAGATGAATTATGAATAGTAATAACTTGTAAATTTTTGTCATCGATGAATTTTTAAAAATTACATTTTGACGCTATTTTTGTCACTTAATATATATTATTCAGTGAGAAACTTTGACAAAATGCATGTGTACATGACAGGTCCATTGTTTCACAAGGGATGGTATCATCTGTTCTACCAATACAATCAAGAATCAGCTGTTTGGGGCAACATCACATGGGGCCATGCAGTGTCAAGGGATCTCATCCACTGGCTCCACCTCCCCTATGCAATGGTCCCTGATCAATGGTACGATGTTAACGGAGTTTGGACGGGGTCGGCCACGATTCTGCCCGATGGTCGGATCATGATGTTGTACACTGGAGACACACATGATGTCGTGCAGGTGCAGTGTCTAGCCTACCCGGCTGACCTATCTGATCCCCTCCTCCTTAAATGGGTCAAATACCAGAATAATCCGGTCATGGTCCCTCCACCCGGTATTGGCCATAAGGACTTTAGGGATCCGACAACCGCTTGGCTTAGCCCAGATGGTGATAAGTGGCGGATCACAATTGGGTCGAAGATTAATACAACGGGTATTTCACTTGTTTATGAGACTGCTGACTTCTTCAAGTATGAGTTGTTGGATGGGTACTTGCATGAGGTCCCGGGTACGGGTATGTGGGAGTGCATTGATTTTTATCCAATTTCTTTGACGGAGTCAAATGGGTTAGATACATCGGCTAATGGGCAGGGTATTAAGCATGTGATGAAAGTAAGTTTGGATGATGACAAGAATGATTACTATGCGCTTGGAACGTATGACCCGGTTAAGAACAAGTGGACACCCGATGACCCGGAATTGGATGTGGGTATTGGCCTAAGATATGACTATGGGAAATACTATGCATCAAAGACATTTTATGACCAAAATAAGAAGAGGAGAATTTTGTGGGGTTGGATTAGAGAAACTGATGCTGAAGCACTTGATATCTTGAAAGGATGGGCTTCGGTTCAGGTACCATTTCATCCTACTACCTAGTATAATATCACATTACGTACAAATATGTATTCTTGCATAGTAAATTTTGTAGCTGCTAAGCTCCTACCTAGATTGGACAGCCTAGGAGTTCATATTCTTTGTTTGTTTGTTTTTCCCCCCTGCTTTGGTTGGAGTTTTTTCTTATATTTCCCTCAAAAGGAGTTTTGATTGTTTCATTTAATGCAGTCTATTCCAAGGACCGTTGTGTTCGACCAGAAGACAGGCAGCAACATACTCCAATGGCCTGTAGAAGAAGTGGAGAGCTTGAGATCAGATAGTTTAGAGTTCAATGCGAAGCTTGAACCAGGATCAGTTGTGCCCATTGAAGTCGACTCAGGATCACAGGTTTGTACTCTGTCCGATAATCCAGAAACATAACCAAGCTTTCTACAATAAAGCTATTGATTTTATGACTAAACAAATGCAGCTAGACATAGTTGCCTCATTTGAGTTAGACAAAGAGACGTTTGAGGTGACAACTGAAGCAGACATCGGATATGACTGTCCTACAAGCGGTGGTGCTGTTAATAGGGGAATGTTAGGACCCTTCGGCATCGTTGTTCTTGCTGATGAAAATCTATTGGAGTTGACACCAATCTACTTCTACATTGCTAAAGGGCCTCATGGGAAGGTCGAGACTCATTTTTGTGCCGATGAGTTGAGGTTAGTCTCGTTATTTTTGATTGCTCAATGGCTTTAATTTCATGCAGCCAACTTGTTATAGCTGTGTTCTTGAGTGAAACATATGCCGACCGTGTAGGTCATCGGTAGCTCCTGATGTCGACAAAATAGTTTATGGGAGCAAAGTCCCTGTGCTCGATGGTGAAAACTTAACCATTAGATCATTGGTATGTCAAAAGATTTGTCCATTCTTCTGTTAGAGTTTTTCTCAATTTCAACTCATGTCTCACAGTCCTTGTGTCTATTTCTTAACAAACTTATCGAAAAACGATTTCAGGTGGATCACTCCATTGTTGAGAGCTTTGCACAAGGAGGAAGGAGAGTAATCACATCGAGAATTTACCCTACAACGGCCATTGGTGGTGCAGCGCGCGTTTTCTTGTTCAACAACGCAACAAGAGCCAGCGTCAATGCATCCATCAAGATCTGGAAGATGAGCTCCGCCAATATTCGCCCGTTCCCTTTGGATCAACTTTGACGCATCCAAAAATCGTTGTTTTCATCCATTCACACTTGATGAAGGAAAGAGATGGGAAAAATTGATTATGAGATTATTTGTCTGCTGGACCTTAGCTTAGAAATGGAAGGCTTGTCCAGCAGTTGTTCAATAGTTTTGGCGTGTTTTTGGATTTTTGAACATGTGATTTATGTAATTATTTGCAAATAATTTAAATTTTAATTTTTTAATTTCTCTTCCCTTTTTCCTCCTCTAGTATATCATTACAAGGTTGTAATAAAACAAAATATCAATTTTATATTGAATTCTTTGTTGCAAATATCAAATCATCTTCTATGTAATTTAATATATACACATTATGTACATAAGAATGATACATATTTCATTTTAGAAAATATTATATGGGACCGACAGGTTTTGACAAACAGTCGGTACAATAAAGTTTAGTGACTTGCTGAAGGTTGGCGTATGGAAATTTCAAGTAGCATATGACAGACAATTATGGTTGAAAATTGCGTGTCTACATTGCTACATGAGGCTATAGATGTCCCAGAAATTGTGGGTTTGTTTTAGACAGTTTCTTGGGCAGATTTTTGCTTGCAGTTGGGGTTGTCAACTATAATGTTGTAATTGTATGTTCTGACCTAGACTTGCACGTTTATGTAAGGATGAATGAGAGTTCATTCTTGTGCGAGCGGGTTCTTTGTATCTGAAATTAAGGAATAAAATATAAGGTTGAGCTTTGGTCTGAAAATTCTCTATTTTGCCTGATTATTGTGTCTTCAGGCAATAACCTGGTGGAGTAAATCCTCACAATACCTAAGTTCAGCTCATGTTATTTTCTCAATTTTTTAAAAACTATGCGCAACTTTATTCATATTTGTATTATTTCAACGTGATGTGCTATATTTTAGTAAATCAATTACAATGACTTTATGATCTCAATCATTGACAACTGTAACAATTAATATTAAATCGTAACTATCATATGATGTTTTAAACTCATAATTTTACCTAAACTACACCCACGTATTATATTAATGTTTGTAATTTTGGATATTTACCAGCTGTTTTTCCTTTTTTTTTATATATAAATTATTATGTGTAGAAATCAGAGTATTTTATGAATGAAAATGTTGACTATTATAAGGTCAATCATACAGTGTTGATGTTCCCAAGAATAACAAAAATTGTAGAATAAAAAGTTAGGTAATTATTGATCATAGTAAAGTCAAATAATGATGGATTAATGAATGATTCTTAATAACATGTGGGTACGCAAATACATGAAATCATTGCAACTACTCATGTTTTTATAATTTTTGTGCTCCATAAATTTCATCCAATTATTAAATTCATGCCCACTTTTCATCCATCATTACTTGTTTCTTGAAATTTCAGGTAATACCCCCCCCCCCCCCCCCCCACCACCACCAAAAAACCCCAATCCAAGAGAACTAAAGAAATATAAATTAAAAAGTAGGGGCTTAATTAATAAGAATTGACTAAAATGTGATGCATGGATAATCAATTTTTTTTAATCCTAATATGATGTGGTTTATGATGTGGTTTTTGATTCAATATGAGCCTTTTTATACGAGGTATTATTCGCTTTGATTTCGTATGAGTATCATGAATTTGTTATAAAAAGACGCTTTATTAGAGATTGATCGTCTTGAAACTTTTAAATTATTTAAACACATGATTTACAACCAATTTTAGAACGCTTTGCGTAAATCATAATCCAATAATTTGTATTATGAGTTGCATGTATTTCAATGTTTCCCCTAAGAAGAATTTCTCTTTTTTTTTTTTCTTTGTGAAAATTTTTTATTTTTGGAAAGTCCCTCATTTAGAAATGATATTATTTATACTAATATAAAAAAAAAAAATCTTCATACTCACAAATGACAGTTAATGAAACTGTCGCACCAATTTTGTGTGAAGTAAAAGATGTCATTTATGATAAAATAACTAATTTATTTATTTTTTAAAATTTATATTAATTAATAAATTATTTTTTTTTATTTCTTTTGTTAATGGATTATACTGATTTATATATCTTACTTTTATTTATAATATATTTTAAAACATGAAAAACTATTTATGTGCACGTAGAAATAATGTGCCGCAATAATTAATAATTTATAATAGATGGGGTAGAATAAAGGGTTTTGTCTTTATCTCATGTGTGTGTAAATATATATATATATATATATATATATATATATTGTCAATTCCAAATCTGGTAGATACCGACCATTTATTTTAATTTAATATTTATTGATGGAACCTGAAAATGACAAGTAACAAATTACCTCATCAAAAATAGACTACCAACTAAACTAATTTTTTCGTCATTTTAATTTTTTTCCTCGAAATACCAATTTTGAAATATCTCTGTATTTAAATGTATCCATGTTTTCATACATTGCGATTAACTATATTTAATAAATATTTATCATATTAAAAAATAATAAAAACTCATATTTATTGCATGACTTGCTTTCTTGCGCAAATTCTTTTTTTTAGTAGTTTTTTTCTCAGAAAGTGTCCCCAATTTTATTAGACTCGAAATTAATTCTTTCTTGCAGTTTATGATTATTGTCGGCTAAATAGAACCTCGCACCCAATAAAATTCAAACATAAAATTTTCTCATTAAATAGATTACCCCTCAAATGTATACACAAATTCTTATCACATGAAATGACATATTGTCATAATTATTGGAGTATCTGTATTAATTATTTACACCCATAACCATAAGCTCAATACAATATGATATATCAGACAAAGTTCAATCAAATTATGAATAATTAAAATAAACATATAATTAATGTGTTCCATAGCAAACCTATTTATCAATTCATTTTTATGTCGTATTACATGTCACATTAATATGCTATATTTGTCAATTCAAGATAACGTGTATGATTAATAAAACATTATATATATATATATATGTTATGTAGGTATAAAAGTATAATAGTTTTTTTTAAATTAAATTATTCTTATAAGGATGAAAATATACATCATCACATGTACTGACGTGTGAAGATGTATAAGAATAGTTTGATCAGAAAAAGATTTATTTGATTTGTAATAATCCAGAAATAGTCAGTCGGGTGTAAATGTAAATCTTGATTCAATATGTTCTTGTTAATATCACCTAATTCGGTGACTCATATGAACACTTGAAAATTTATTTTTTAGATGAAAATAAACATCAAATGTATTAAAAATTTCTAAATCGTACCTGTCTACGTGTAACAACACTAAATCACCCGAAAGGGTTATAATAGTTTTTATTATTTTTTAATATTTTACACACAAATTGAATATGTTAAGTTATTAATTGATTATTTAATTTATAATGGAGGGTTGGAGACAGAAGGGCAAAACAAAAATTAAATGAGAAATCGACAACTGGTGCAAAATTGGCGGGAAGTACAGCAAAAGCGCAATTTGTGGGGTGGGGACATAGCAAATATGGAACTGGATAACATTTATGTCTTAATATAGATGAGTAGTAGTGGGTCCCACGGCAGCCGTGTCGCAATGGACCCCACATTATTTGCATGTGAAAGCGTCGCCAGAAATCCGACCGTTAGGTGGGGAAAGGGCGCTGGTTGCTCCACTGTTGACTGTCGATTCGGGTCGCTTTCCTCTCACCGGCTACAGCCGGTTGCCCTTTGAACACATAGAGCTAATATATGACTTTTTTTAATTACTATTTATCTCTATAAAATATCAAGAATTTAATTTGAATAGATTTATTAGGGAATAATTTAATTATTTACTCTTTAAGACTGAAGTAGCAGCTACTATTGTTCTTTTTATTGTTTTCTAACTAAAAAATTGGTGGGATTTTCAAATCTGCATTTTTATTTACAAAATTATATATATACATATTATATCTTTCTTAAAATTTAAATATCTATATTAAATCTGACATAATATTTCACTAATCAACTAAGAATATAGTAGAAAACAATATCTGATTCTAGCATCTTATAGTTATGAGGTATACAGAATGTGATAATTCTTTTTATTGATTTCACTAAAATATCAATCCCATTGTATATATTTTCATTTGAAAGCATTAAATCAAAGTAAATTTTCAAAAAAAAATCCATAGTTAAAATCATAGAATTCAATACTTTTTAATTTTACACTAAAAATTTCCACCAAAATAATCACCCCTTAGTATCTATACTATTATAAAATTAAATATATTATTCATAATTAATTTTTTAATATTTAAATGTTAACTATTTAATTAATTTATTCCCCTTAGAAAAGAATTGATTAAAATAATAATTTTAATTTTTTTTAATAGTATTACAAGTGTAATTTTTTTTCCCTCTCAACTTATTGATCCATGTTTATTATCTCTCACTTGTGATATGGTGGCAGAAACGGTGTATGTCGACGGCTAGTTTGTTTAACAATTAAGATCTATTGGCAACCCTTTTTGCATAATAGAGAAAAAAAAGTGTAAAAGAAAAAAATCATCTTTAAAAATTAAGTTATTTTTCAAAGAGAATCGCGACCGGCTTAACAAGTAACCGGTAGAGAAAAGCGCATATCACGCCACACATTTCTAGAAGTAAAAAAAGGACATAATATTTCAATTACATTTAGGGCGAAACGAATATAATTACGGAAAAAGCCAAACACAGTACTGAGCAGCCGTTCTATTTACTCCCACTCACCCCTTCTCTTCTGTGTTTTCTTGATTTCAAAAGTTGTAAAGGAAGTTGAAACAAACTCTCTGCCGCTCTCTGTCTCTCTCTCTCTCTGTCTGTGCATTTGCGTAGTGCTGTGTGTTTTCATGTGAGAAACGAAGGAGCCCAAGTCGGAGGAGTTGAGAGTTTTGAGGAACTACACTAAATTGTTTTCCCAATTCTTTTTTGTATTTGTCATTACAAGTTTTTGGGTTCGATTTTGTCGCTGATGGCGGCGTTTGGTTCGGCTTACTTGATTTGCGTTGGTTTGCTACTGGGAGTTTGTTTGGGTGCGGACCCATTTGCCAACTTTGAATTGGATTTCTCTTACATCACTGCTTCTCCACTTGGAGTTCCTCAACAGGTGAAATGAATTTTGATTTTGTGTTCTCTGTTTTTCGTCTTTCGACTTTTTGGTTGTGGGTTTTGAAAAAGGCCACACTTCTTACTCTCCATTTTTGGATGTGTTTCGTTTGGTTTGAATCTTGGGTGTGTTGGGATGTGAGTGAATTTCGTTTTTATGAATCTTGGCTTTGTTGGGATGTGAGTGGATCAAAAAGTGTGGTTTTGCTTGTTGCTGATTCTTTATTTTGTGGATACGGCTTTCGATTTCTGGGTTGAATTTTGAACGAGTGCTAAAGTTTGGAATACCTCTATTTCGTATCTGATTACCCATTTACTTTTTCCGCTGTGTTAGTCGATTGCTAGGTAGCGCAGTAAGTCAGGAATAGAGCTTGATTTGGTAATCTGACCACAATTGATTGGAAGAACTTTTTCTCGTAATTCTCATTATGTTTGTTTACTCAGAGCCCAGAGGTAGTATCATTTGTTGCGCTTTTTGATACTTTGGAGGATTTTCTGGTTGATATTTGTAAATGATTTTGTCATTTCAATTTCCCGATCTGTGTATATTCGTCCCAATTCTGCTTTTCTGGTGAAATGAAAAATAGAATCTTGACAAACACGTTCATTGGAGTATTTTTCTTGTTTTAATTATTTAAATTGTGAATTATATTTGCAGCAGATGATGATTTTGTACTTTTGACTGCCTTTTGCAGGTAATAGCCGTCAATGGGAAGTTCCCAGGCCCTGTTATTAACGTCACAACTAATTACAATGTCGTCGTAAATGTCAAGAACAAATTGGATGAAGATCTTCTAGTCACATGGTATGCTTTCATAGAATGCAAAAAGAATAATTATATCCTTATTTTACAAAATTTTAACCTCTGTTTTTATCTGGTTTACAGTGTGTGATTGCTGTCGTTTTGGTTGTAGGTCTGGCATCCAGATGCGCCGGTCTTCATGGCAAGATGGGGTTTTGGGCACAAATTGCCCCATCCCCCCAAAGTGGAACTGGACGTACCAGTTTCAAGTCAAGGATCAGATTGGTAGCTTCTTTTACTTCCCATCGCTGAACATGCAGAGAGCGTCTGGTGGATTTGGTCCCTTTATTATCACGAATCGAAATATTATTCCTATTCCTTTCAATACTCCTGATGGGGATATAGTCATCATGATCGGTGATTGGTATACCCGCAATCATACGGTAGGTGCTCTATGGTTTGTTTTTAGTTTATTTGTTAATGCTGATTAATGCAGTTGGTTCTGGAGTACTATTTTGTCTGATGTCGGATTTGCATGAAACCATTAGGCTCTTCGCAAAGCCCTTGACGCCGGACAAGAGTTGGGAATGCCAGATGGAGTTCTTATTAATGGAAAGGGACCATACAGATACAACAACTCTCTTGTTCCTGATGGCATTGAGCACGAGACTATAAATGTTGATCCTGGTAGGGTTCCTTGATGAGTCCTTTGTTGTTTCTCGCAGTTCAATCGACTGAATCTCCGAATGTTTGGAATTTCAAATATCAACAAGTTGGTTATTGAATTGTTTTCATATCTGTAAATTGCATCATTTATTATTCAGTAAGATTCTGCTTAGTGACTTGGAAACAACTTACATAACTGCTGTTTTGTTAGTTATTGTCAACAAGCTAGATCAGAATAATATGTTATGCTTGGCTTTGGGTTTCTTGGTGTTCAGCCATGTAGTATCCTGAGTTTTTAGGTTTCTTTGTGCTTGGCAGGCAAAACTTACCGCATTCGGGTGCATAACGTTGGAGTCTCCACTTGTTTGAATTTTCGGATCCAGAGCCACAACTTACTTCTGGCAGAGACAGAGGGTTATTACACATCTCAGCAGAACTATACTAGCTTGGATATCCATGTTGGGCAGTCTTACTCATTCCTCGTAACCATGGATCAGAATGCAAGCAGCGATTATTACATTGTGGCAAGTGCTAGGTTTGTCAATCAATCACTCTGGCAAAGAGTAACTGGAGTAGCAGTTCTGCATTATTCTAACTCAAAAGGGAGTGCTACTGGTCCCCTCCCAGACCCACCAAATGATTTTTATGACACATCATATTCACTGAACCAGGCAATGTCCATCAGGTAAGCATGCGATATCTGTCCTTTAGCGACATTAAACTTTTGATCTCTTCACTTAATTCATATTATCAGCTGACATAGTCAACTAGGCCTAGTTTTTCTGCACAGAGACAGTTGGTCTCCCCCTGAATCCTCTTGTACCTGTAGTTGGGTAGAATTTCTCATTTAGAAATTGTTGCAATCACTTTTTCTATAACTGGAGCCTAACCATGAGATTACAGTCAAGAAAACAAGAACAAGGACGTTCAGGAAATGTTTTAAATTGTTTCCTTTTGTTATTTCGGGGGATCTTTGGCAACAAGAAGAAAAGTAAACTGATGCTAAATAAGCGTATACAATTATAATTTAGACTGACTGGTATCTTTAACACGATAACAGTTTGTGAAGCAAACCAATGCTGCTCCTCTAAGTACTCAAATCTTTTGTCAGTGTGGTGTTCATAATAAGATTTCTAAATCTCTTTCTCTGTTCACATGGTCAGGCAAAATGTCACTGCTAGTGGAGCTCGTCCGAATCCACAAGGTTCCTTCCATTATGGTCAAATCAATGTCACTGATGTGTATATACTCAAGAGTCTTCCACCAGTGATGATTGATGGGAAACTACGAGCTACATATAATGGGATATCATTCGTCAATCCTGATACTCCAATAAGGCTTGCCGATGTGTATAAAGTGAAGGGTGATTACAAGCTTGATTTTCCAAATAAGCCACTGAACAGGACACCAATAGTGGACAGATCTATCATAAATGCTACATACAAGGGATTTATAGAAATCATATTGCAGAATAACGATACTGTCGTGCAGACCTTTCATCTGGATGGTTATTCATTCTTTGTAGTTGGGTATGGTTTAAATCTGATGTTTCATCTATTCTCATTAATGAACTGTTCCTTTGGGTGTAATTCTACTTTGGTTTATCATATTCAGGATGGGTTATGGTGAATGGACGGAGAATAATAGAGGTTCTTACAATAGGTGGGATGCAATATCTCGCTCTACTGTTCAGGTATGAAGTATATTATGAAACGACATTTTGGTTTTGAGCGCAGGGCATATAATGGGTTGGGCCATACTTAATTAATCATAACTATAACTAGTATTGTACTTGTCGTGTTATTAATCACTCTTCTTTCACTGTACAACTAATTATATAGCATTGTGATTAACTTGTCGTGTGATTAGCCTAGGTTCGGTCAAACCCAATTGGGGCTAGTAATATTTCTTGCTTTTTCTTAATCTGAGACACAATCAACGGTGGCTTGGTGTTTGCTATATTTTTGCCTTAAAACAATCCGTTGCTCGAGACTTCTTTACTTCAACTCTATATTTGTTCATTAGAGTCGAAATATTATTTTCACCTTATATCACGTTTACCATTCCTAATCCCCATGCCTCTTAATTCCTCTTCAAGGTTTTTGCTGGAGGATGGACTGCAGTCTTTGTTTCACTCGACAATGTTGGTGTCTGGAATCTCAGGACAGAGAATCTGGACAGGTGGTATCTTGGGCAGGAAACATACATGAGAATTATCAATCCTGAAGACACCGACAACAAAACAGAATTACCTGCGCCCGACAACGTTCTCTACTGTGGTGCCCTCAGCCGAATGCAAAAGTATAGAACAATAACGACCCATAAGCACGCACACACACACACACACAGAAACATGCGTAAATTCATTAGCTTGCTAACCTGGAAATCTGCTGTTAATTTTACAGGCCTCAGAAAGCATCCTCAGCATCCACACTGCATGTACACTCACAGCTCTATGTTGCTCTGCTAGTGGTATTTTCTACAGTAATCGTCATTTTGTGCTAAGTTTTCTTTATGATTTATGAAAATGGGATTCTTGCAACTGGAATTTAGATGGAAGCAGTCAGGCTTGGTGGTATATGTCGTTGTGGGACGTCGAAATTCTTTCTTTTTTTTTAAATACTACATTATTTCTGTAGGAAAGCATTTTCTTACAGCATGTTTATTGTTGTTCTTTGTCTCATCATTCTTTATGTACCCAAAGATGACTTTACAGTATCATTTTCCTTCATTCATTATTCTTTCCAACTTTTTAACGTCTTTAGTCTACAATTTGCTATCGTAAAGTGAAAAATAATATAGAAAAGAAGTGAAAACATATTATATGTAATTTCATTAAACTTTTTAATTCCCATATTGATCTTAAAAATGAGGTTTTTTTTAAAGGACCAAATATAACATCTATCCTTCCGGCCTAACTGCGCTTCATGCATCGTAACAAATATGCTTCAACGTAAAATAGACATCTGATAAGCCCATGTTTTTTGGGCCGAATCGATGGATTTAATTTATAATATATTAAAAATAATTATTATTTTTTTTAAAAAAAAATAATTTAAAAATATTATCAACGCAACAAATTTTTTTTATTAATGAAGATCTTACCTCTATATTAGTATAGACTATAAATTAATAATAATTTATAATTAATCAACAACTACTCTAAATATATTATTTAAGGATAATTACACTGCATTCTTCTGATATTTGGTGTAACTCCATGTTGACTTCATATGGTTTGGGAATTTATAGGACCACGTACAGTTCCTTAATGAAGAGGGACACTTCTCTATAAATAGAGGTTTGATCCCCCCAGGCAGGGGATGTTTTCAAAAATTGAAACTTTTGCTAATACTTTGCTATATTATTTATGCAGTGTTGAATACGAATTTCACTTATCATTTAAGTTTATTATTTTCTAAATTCAATACTAACTTGGGCGTTGGAGTGCTAACGTGTTGTTTACAGCGTTTTTCAAAATTTTTATTGGTTGGTCTAATTGCCCATCGTCAAAAGCCCAAGCTCATTGATCCATGCTAAAATCGCACACATCAATTTGTAATAAATAATATCTAATTTTATTATAATTTTTAAATTATAATAATTTATAATGTAAAAAATAATTTATTTATTTTATTTATTATTGACTATTTATAAATAAATAAAAAAAAGTTTAGATTTTGGTTGAATCCAAGAGATAAGGATGAGCGAGTACGAGAGGGACATGAATGAGTGAATAAACAACGCGCTGTCTCCCTTATGGCATAGCACTGCCTGCGCTTCCGGAAATTAGGCTATTTTTATATCCTCCATTTTTCCCAATTTCAATTTTTAATTTCGAATAGGACCATAGTTTTCAATTAAAAATAATTGAGATTTTTTTTTTAAAAAAAAGTAGATATTATTGTCTGAAAAATGACTAATTTAACAATTTTATAAAAATTAAACTTAAAAATAAATGTAAAAATTAGAAGTAATTCAAAATACAAAATTATAAGAGATGAATGATAGTAATTACTGAAAATGAAAAGGGTAGTTATGGATGGAAGGAGAGGAGTAATTAATAATATGGAAGGTGGGGTGGAGGGAGCATTAATGGTCTGATTAATTATAGCAAGTCACATGAATTTGTTTCATGCATGCTCACAATGCATCATCATATAACTTCTTTTGCACACAAATATATATGTATGTATATGTATATGTATATGTATATGCTCCCACTATCATTTTGTCCCAACCCCAACCCTCTCTCCATCATATCATCATGCGCATGCATATGTATATATATACACCATGACCAGTCACTAGTTGTCGCCCATTTTCAACCATCCTAAATCTTTTGTTTCTTCATTATATAATAACCAATTACAATTGTATAAAATTTCACCTTTTCAAGAAATATAACATTAATTTTCATGGGCCTCATATCCTTACCAATAACTCTTGTTCACTTGTTTACTTTTGCCACATTTTTTAGGGTGTTCTGCAGAATTTGTGCACGTTGAATTTTCGATTGTAAATTCTATTTCATCTTCTATTTTATTCAATATATTATATGCCACATGTATAAAAATAATGTTGTATATTTTGTTAGGAAAAAATTTTTATACACATGATATATGTATCATGTTGAATGAAGATAAAAAATAAAATTGGATTTGCAGTAGAAAATTCAATCGGAGCGGACACTAAACTTGTAAATTAATGATTTTCTTCAATTATTGCTATTAATCTCAATCATTAGCTTTTAGTGAGAGTGTAGTTTCTTGCCGCATCACACACATACATACATACACAGGTATAAATAAAATACTTGAAAAGCTAATGCCCTTTTGTTCCTAGGATGCAAATAGGCTGCCAACTTTCCAAGGATTGAGGTGAATGAGTATGCATGTCCCCATTCTTGCAGTAACATTCTACCGTACGTATTTTCTTCAAAAGGACAGTATTAGAGCTTCACTTCCTCACCATATATATATATATACACACACACTCCAAGTACTTCTGACAACAAAAGATTCTCGAAACACCAACCATATATATATATGTGTATATACTAAAATCAGGAAAAAAAAAAAGACAAAAGAAAAATTCACTCGCAAATGTTGTAATTCGTTGATGTCTGCTGTCTGTCTGTGGAGTTCATGTTCATCAATGCAAGAAACTGGAAATTCCAGGTTCCCTGAGAAGGCCCCCAATGCTGGTAATGTACGTAGTTTAACTTTCTGGTGTTCTAATTGTTCACGCACTCTTTCACCAAAGTATTTAATTTCCACACACACACACATATATATATATATTGTCTCGCAGTAGTGGTATTTATGTGCTAAACTTTCAACATAAATGTAATGAACAGAAAAGAGCTTCTTTCATGCAAGAAACTATTAGTTATCCTCTTCACCGGTCTATCGCATCACATCATCTCATTCTTTCACTTTACAGTTCCATTGAACGTTCTTTCCGCATCTCATTCCCTTCCTTTTTAACCACATTTCTTCTGAAAATTTTTGTCAACTTCTGTGAAAAGCACAAGCAATAATATATATCCTTACGCACAGTGAACGTATATATACTGTCATCTCACATCGAATTCGATTACTGACAAGGAATTTCAGCTGAGGTTTCAAGACTTCTTTTTAAGCACAAACCTGATAAAACTTTCAAGTGTGTGTACGTATAATTTGAGTTGTCATCCGGTAAAGATGGAGTCTCCTTTTAGTAATATATATACAGTAGGTAGAGAGTGCAGGACCATTTTTGTATGTACATAGTTGTCTCTCTGTTTGAGAATTTGTAGGCTTTACCACTACTTCAAGTTTAGTTATATAACTTATGTGTAAAGGAGAAGAAAAGCTTTTGAATGGACCATTATTCCAGCTGCCAAGACAGGGAATCAATGCCACTCTATATCCTGGACTTCCAAGTCAAGCTATTTAATTTGTTGTCTGGACGCACCCCAAAATTAAACCCAATTTCTCTCAGCATATTTTAATCCAAATCCAGTTTAGCTAAAAGTGAATTCATTGTGTGATAAGTGCAATATATATGTGGTGTATTGATTGGTGTATAGTTTAGAGAAAAGTGACCAATCACTTTTTATAAATCCGTGATTGATTTAACTGGTTCCACCCAACTTGATTTGGGTAAGAATTGTTTTATTGCTGCTTTTTCTAGAAATTTTACTGAAAAATATTTGTTGCCAAGACCAGCTTTTCTAATTATAGCGAGTAAATATTTCATTTCTAATTTTAATTTTGACATCACAAAAATTTTAAATTCTTAACTGTACCTTGGCATAATTTGTTGTAGATCAAATCAAGGAGTAAAGACACTAGATGAACAAACATATACTGCATTCGCTGCTCTAAATTTCACCAAGACATTACATAGTATTACAGTTTGGAGCTCTTAAGAATTGATCAAAAACTAGACTGTCATATTCGGTATTTGACCTATTTTTTTATAAAAGCCTCATACAGGAACACTTGTGTCCGTCTTGCAGAAGTTATTTGTCCGAACAGCACAAAGCATTGTACTACGTACGTACTTGACAAATTCTTGATGAAAATATAATTCTTGATGACAATTTAACCCTGATGATGATTTCCCAATTAATCAAAAGAGATTTTACATTACAAAATGGGATACAGATATCTTGATCTTACTGTCCATTAATAACACAAACATTACAAGGATGGATCGATTGATTGGTCGATCTGCTCTTCCAGCCTCTCATGCAGTTTGATTCCATCACTTTATATATCTTACAACATCTTTACTATAGTTTTTTGGCCTCTTAATTTAATTAATTCCAAGAGGCCGGACGGCGCAAGGTACAAATAATTAATCCCATGATCAATAGTTAAGTCATATTTTCAAGATTTTTATTATTTACAAGAAACTGTATAATGATATGCACTCCCCACACCCATCTCCATCCCATATCATGCACACAGTCTTGCTTTGCTTGGCAAAATTCACTTCCACAGATCAATCTGACAACTGGAAGACGACGTTGAGGCGTTTTCCTGTCCCAATATTTCTTGCTTGTCCAAGTTTCTGACAATGAGGTTGGAGTGATGTTCGCTGGCTGGATATGCATCACTACTTATTTCCTTTGTAATTTCCTCCTGGCTGAGCTGAGACGCCACGAACTTGTCGAGCACCCTCCAATCCGTCGTCACCTGATCATCGAGCTGTTGATCACTAATATTGTTGTTTCTCAACACTGACTGAAAATTCTGATCAAGGGTTTGGTGAACGTGCCGTGACGATGACTGCATATGGAACGGCAATTGTGGCTGCAGCACTTTCGGGCTTTCTAGAAGGGGAAGTTGAAGAAATTGATTATGATCAGCATGTGGGATACTACTCCCGTACTGCAAACAGCTCATCTCCTTCTTGCAAGAAGGCGACGTATACGCAAAATTGCACGGTAGGTTATTGGTATAAGAATGCTGCTTTGGGGATTCCATTTCCGGCATGAAGGAGACATGATCGTCGTACCAAATGGGTGAATCGTGTTCGCTGAGTTTCTGCGTGCTGGCTATTCTTTTCTTGAAAACCCTGCACACTACCCATCCTTCTTCCTGATTGCCAGAAAATGATCATATACTTAGTTTGTTCATATGAAATTTGAGCATTGTACATATATACATATATATAGCAACATTAATTATACCTGAGGAGCTCCGTTTTCGTCTGTCTCGAGTCGATATTCGTGCATAATCCAATCTGATTTCTGGCCATTAGGAGCTCTTCCTTTGTAAAACACCAACGTTTTCCTCATCCCAATTAAGTCGTGTTTCGAATAAATAGCCTTGTCCCGGCCCGTGGCTTTCCAGAACCCTGCTGCTGTCGCTCTATTCGTGCGTGTTCCGGTCGGGTATTTCTTGTCCTTGTGGCTAAAAAAGTACCACTCGTTTTGCTCTTCTGTTCCTAATCTGCATAGCTCTAACAAAATCAACAAAAACAATATCAACTTTTTGCTTCTTGTATTGTTTAATTTTCTTCAACACTTGAGAGAGATTCTTGATCATAAAGAAGACACAACACAACATACCTTGAAGATCCCAAGGCTCAATTTTGTAAAGATCAACGTCTTTGATTACGTCTAGGTCGATACGTCGTGATGTAACCTTCCTCCTGAGGTAATAATCGACGAGTTCTTCGTCAGTGGGATGGAACCGGAAGCCCGGAGGAACATGTGGGAAAGAATTCATACTCTCCTGATTCAATCTGAGACCTGCATCATTTATTAATCATATGTAGTTACCTAAATTGTATATAGTGTTTTTATGCTCCGAAATTGTTTAAATTACCAAGTTACAGAATAACCTATTTCAAATATTTTTCAGATCTTTTATTGCAATTTTACATTTAGTCTTGTCATTTCATTTCAACATTCTAAAAGTCGAGAAACACTCATGTTTTAAGAATATCATGAATTTTCTGAAATCTATCTACATTTAGGACAAATGAATATGTATATGCAACCTCACCCCACACAACAGTACTTCAAATAAAATATTTCTCAAGTCAACTATATATATTAAAGGAAAAGGTTGATCCGTGTTAAGAAAAATTCTAATTCGAATAAGATTTGACTGAATCCAAACCAAATACATATATATCTTATGCTGTCGATCGTGCATCACGTACGACTACATAAAATATTTTTTGATATTCATTTGAGTAAGAGTGAGATTCAGATTCTAGAAGTGAGAGATCATATTGATCAGATATTTACGAACATTATACGTATCTTGCCGTTGTCATAATAATAATCATAAGATAAACAAATGGTTACCATATATATGAATGAGTTTTCCTATGCAATTAATACGATTATTTTCTATGAGTCATAAATAATGTAAGTGCTGTGGAAATTATGAAGTGAAAATGTGATGATATAACTATATAAATATTGCACATGATGATTATGTGTCAGTATTAGAGAGTGAAAATTATAGCATGCTAGAAATAATACTGATCCAAAGGTGCAATAATGGACTTACATTCTTAGTAAAAGAAAACTATCACCTACAAAAAGTGTAATGAGAATAAGGGGAAAAATAAGAAGGAATAAACATTTCAAGGTATATATAGAAAGTAACACTTTTTTTTTTCCTGAGAAAACAAAAATCAGGAAATTATACTTATCATCGTCATGAAATAATTAAACAAATTAACGGGCTTTTTTAATGAGAAGATGAATGTGTTTTATGAAGTCATGTTTGGCTGAAAACACACACACATACACTGTACTAAAGTTGAAAAGCACACGTTAATGGCTGATATGCAAATTCATTTCCACATACCACACACACACACACAGAGGGATGCAGAAGAACCCGAATAAATAATAGCAAATCGAACCTTGGAAATTTCCAAAAATCCCACTGATCGGGCCGAGTAGACTACTTCGATCTGGCCCTCCGGAAGTGGAAAGCCTGTGTCTGTAAAAGAAGTAGGAGCAAGAATTTGGACTGAGGAAACCCGGGCCCGAATCCCGAGAATGCTCCAAAACTAGAGGAGATAAAGTCCTAAAAGTCCAGACAACAAACGACAAGACCAGACACAACAGAGTATGTCCAAAAGAAGAACCTCGGGATTTGAACCCTTTGACGGTCTTAACTCCACGCAATGTCTTCTTTCTGTCGGCCCGAATCAGATCCCAAGAACTGGCTTCGGGCTTTACTTGTTCTTGTGAATACACGAAAAACAAAACCAGGAAAAAAAAAAAAAATCAAAAACCCTACTGGCTGAGCAAGGAAGAATTGAAGAACAAATAGGACTTACACACATATATATGTCTACACACACGAAGTAGAAATTGAAGCAAAGCTAGGTTTCTAGAGAGAGAGAGAGAGAGAGTGGAGCCCTAATGATGAAAGGTTAAGTAGATTGATGAATGAGCTAACATTTTTATTTTGATTGTCTCTCTCTCGCTGTCAACAGTGAGCTGAATTGTTGGGAAAGTTTTTGTGGAGCGAGAAAAGGTGGCGGGGAATTGGCAGAGAGAGAGAGAGAGAGGAGCAGCGTGTGGACAACCGCTACCCGCAACTGATAGAGACCTCTTCTTGTAGTAGAGAATTTATGTCATGTTTTTGCGTTCAATTATTTATCTCATTTAATCACAAATTTCTGAAATTAATTATAATTTCATTCCCATAGAGTTTTGGCTTAACTATAGTCACGACACATTAAGTGTTCATTTTTATGTATTTATCGCTAATATATATATATATATATATATATATATGCCAGATTTGGATAGAGAAAATATTAATTATCTTTATATATATGTGGTGTGTCAAGTTTCTTTTCTTTGCTTTCTTTTCCTCTTCGCTTTTAATTCATCTTTTTCCATGTTGGTCTTCAAATACTCAATAAGTGAAATATATAATTGTTAATTTAGTTCGAATTTACTATGATATGATATATATTTCTTTATTATTTTTAGAAAAATAGACTTTCTATTCAAGTATTGTATTACATTGTTGATCATTTTTTTGACATTATTACATATATATACATTTCGAGCTTTGTAAATATAATAATGAAAAGAAATATTTTATACACCTAATTAAATTAAATTAGTAAAATAAATCCTTTGAGAGAGAGAGAGAGAGAGAGAGATGAAAAGGGAGTAACAAGAATGTATGAACCAATACGAAACAGTGTGTCTTTGGTAAGACTCCCACAAGGCACCAAACCATAAAGGCCTTTTGTTTCTTGGACATTAATTGACGACTCAAACGTAACAGTCTGAAACCCATAAAGCAAAAAAAAAAAACCCATGTGTCCGAATGGGGAAAAACGGGCCCCATTTACCCCCCACCCCCATCTCCCTTTGTCCCCACCACCATTACTCATCACCAATTCAATTCTATTCGGGCCCCAAATGCGCACGGTGGATACTCGATTGTGGATATGGGTACTGGTAATTATAATTATTATTATGTGAATTGTTGCAAGACTTTGTTTTTGTGTGGTGACAAATTACTTTGGTGTTTGTTATGTTTAATGATGATTGTTGTAATTAATTAGTCCTTGTCTTATCTCATTTATTTAGCTTCTTAACTTTCTCAATTATTACCGCTATCATTAATTATTGGCTCCACCCATGGTTAAAACCCATGATTTTACCTTTTCTTTATTTCTAACGTGTTACGTGCTTCCACAAATGGGCGTGGTGGTAATTCAGATTGGATTTTTCGTCTTTAATCAACACTTGATGTAATAAAAGTCAATGAAAGATGTAAGGATTTCATTGAAGAGAGTTCATAATGAGGTAAGCATGACCGCTTTCTTCTCTATTTTATCTTAATTAATTACATTTATCAACCTATAATTTTCACTTTTAAGACCTCCACTCATCTTCATCGCTCTCAATTTTAGTACAAACCATACCCAGTACCACTTTTAACCTTTGTAATAGAAATTGGCCTGTTTTTATAATAATATTGGTCGGTACATTAAAATATTAAAAAACAATTAAATACATTAATAGTTTTAAATTAAAGCATATATCATAAGATCCCAAACCACTTTGAAACCTTATAAATATATTACAAAAAATTGGATAAAAATCTTGAATACAAACGAAAACCATTGAAAAATTATGAAATTACTTAAAGAAATGTGATTTTTGTTATGGTTAATTAGTATAATTAAATATTGTAATGGATACTAATTAATTATAACTATATCACAAAAAAAATCATAACAAATGTTCGTAAAAATTTTATCTAATCGTAGTAGAATATAAGCAGTATTGATTTATAGTGCAGGAACTAATTATTTTTTCCTTTATCGAATTTGAATGGAAAAAAAAAAATCCTGAATAAAAATCATTGCAGCTTGATTTTCACAACTAAGATAAAACAATTTAAATCGTAAAAAAATTGCGAAACAATTGATGAGATGATCTTACAAGATGGTCCAAAGGGCATAAAAATAAAAAAAATAAAAAAGGGGTACCAAAAAATTCACTGTTTGATGATAATAATGATGATATATTGGGAAGACATCATTGAACATACCACCTTATTGTTGCTCGTCACCAGTACGCTTCCCACACCACCACCGACTGTAATTATGATACCCCGTTATGTAATGTATACAATTCCATATCTATACATACGGTATACGTATGTGTCATCATCATGTATTTTTCATCACTATGTACACATATATATATATATATACATATAAATGAAGGTTAATTAAGTTTATATATGATTAAATTAATAACGGGCCGGGCTTAAGCTTGTGCAGTCGCTCTCTCGCCCCTAGTTTTCGCCTCCGTCCCGTTTCATTAGATATCACGTAGGGTGTGTTTGGCACCAATGCTTGATGCTAGGAGAGTGGTTCATTAATGAGATCATAAACATTTAACTTTTATTCACTGTCAAATTTTCTTCCTGGAATTAGTCAACCTAAAGTACATACAAATTAAAGACATTGGAGTTTTTCTTACAGTATTTCTCTGCCGCTCGAATCAGTTGAAATAATTATTTTATTTTTTCGCCAGTTATTTTTACAAGAACACGTTCAAGAACGACATTTCAGACATTCACCATTCGGTATTCGTGATTAATTAATTGCTTATGACCACATTATTTAGTCGAAAATATTGCAAAAAATAATTACATTAGAAGAAGTAGGGAGTATTTTTAAAAATAATTAATATATGAGAAAGAAAATAAAAAATAGTTGTGTTGGAAAATAGTAAAATGAGGTATAGGAATAAAAATAAATAGAGCGTGGCAAAATAAATAAAAGACTAAGGAAAAAGAAATCCTAAAGAACTAAAAAAGGGCAAAAAGTGTGGGACTCGGAATCTTTCCGTGACGGATATGTTCACATGACATCATACCACCCGTCCTAACGGGATTGGGTGATCAGGGAAACGCCGTTCCGCGGATGACGTGGTGGATGAATTTTACGCCAACCAATCGCATTGCGGGATCCGTACTATTTCTTGGGTCCCACCAGCTTCATTACCTCATGGCGCACCAACTCCCACATCTGTCCTCCCTGCGACGCCGAGCCCTATAGTCTTCTTCTTCTTTAGCTTCCGGCTTCTCCATCTCTTGTGTTGGGTCCCACGCGCATGTCTCTTTGGGTGCTCCTGAAGTCAAGCACTCCAATTCACAATAGTACCCGAATTGACAATTGTGCCCTCACTGCTCCAAATTGTGTATAACCCCGGGTATTTATCATTTTGAGAAATATTTATACGTTATAATTTCTAAAAAATATGTTATATTTAATATAAATAAATTCTAAATCGTTTAATATTTATAGATTCAGTAAATATAATTTTTTTCACTTGAATTACAAGAAAGAGAAAGGGAAAGTTATATTTTGACGGCATCCGAATTATACCCGCTTTTGCACTTTGCCATACACGATCTTTTTCTAATTGATTTTTTTATTCGAAAAATATCACATGCATAGTAAATATTATATATGTAATGCATTTGATGTTTTTATAAATAAGAAAAAAATGATTATATATATACAGTGCGAGTTTTGAATGAATTTTTTTAAATAATAAAGTAAATAAATAAATAATAATAAAAAAAAAAAGAAGATAGCTATTTGAACATGTGTAATTAAAAACCAACAGTATGATGGTAGGAAAAGAGGTGGGAATCATCACGCGGAAAATGGCTAAAAGGAGTGGCCAAGGCTACCTAAAGTTCGTGAATTTGAAGCCAACCACAATGGAAAATACTCCCACCCCACACAACAAAATACAATTATATATATTTCTTTTATTTATATTTTCATTTATTTTCTCAAACATTTTCCTATAATTTTTCCACTTTCTTCAATCATTAAAATACCTACCTTTCGGATTAATTTTTTCAATAATATTTTACTGATTTTAATATTAAAGTGTTGGATCAGGCCACTCATATTATTATTATTTTAATAATAGTGTAACAAATTAATTTTATCATAACTATAATAATAACAAGTATACTTTTAATTTTGGTTGTCCATTTGGACCACAACAAATGCAAAAAAAAAAAAAAAAAAAAAGAAAAGGAAAAGTGTATAAAACTTCGTGATGAGGTTCAAAAATATCTACGGAGTATGTGAAAGTATACGTATATATAATAAGTAGTAAAAGATATACTCGAGTATGTATATAGCATATAAATACATGTAGGTCATAATTCATGGAGCTATTCAAATATCTCATCATTTTGTACAACATAATGAATGCGAAGATCAATTGATAATAGAGATCCATGCCAACGGGCCGGGTCTCGAACGGGTTTGTCAAAATTTGAAACCCTCTCCATCAAGAAAATCTTGAATTCGATGGAGCCGATTAATATGGTTAAGGATAAGTTGTAAAGAGGCTCCCCTAAAATTTATTTTAATTATAAATCTCTTATTATTGTTTGAAAATTTAAAAATATCTTTTCTGAAATTACAAATACCCCTTCAATGAGTTGTCATAAAGTCTTTGTTAGAATATATTTTTGTAATTTTGCAAAAATAAGAATGTATTTTTTAATATGGCAAATTTCAGCAGAACTCATTGTCATTAAATAAAAATATATATTTTTAAAAACAAATAAAAATTCCATAACTCTATTGAAAGGTTAATTTTTATTTGTAAATTTTGTATGTGCATGGTTTAGGCATTAAATGATATTTAAATTTTAATATTGTTATTTATATATACATTAAAATATTTATAAACTACTTGTGTCATTATTTTAATTTATAAAAATATTAAATTTATGTATTATATGTAATTATAAGTACATTATAAATATTTTTAAAATATGTATATATATTTTATATAAGTATATATAAAAACCAGTCGTTGCACGGTTTTCGCGAGCATATAAAAAATTATAGTGTAAGATGAATAGAAAAAAAGATTATAAAGACACAAAATGCAGTGAGGTGATAAATCAGAAAAAAAAATGTGAGGTGAAATAAGAAAAAAATATATTATAAATGTGGGTTTACTAAAAATATGAAGAATGTGAGAGAAAAAAATCTGATAGGTTTTCATAAGAAAATTTGTAAGAGCAAAAAATATGGAGAACATGGGTGGGAGTGAAAAATAAAATAGAGGGTTGAGAGGAAAAAAAATTAATTATAAAAATAATTTAAAAATATTAAAATTACTATTATGTGCAATTATTTTTGAAAGAATAAAATGGACAAAAGGGTAAAATAGACAATAAAATTAGTACAATTATTATTTTTTTATAATAATATAAATATAAAAAAGATAATAATTAAAAAATAATCGGGACAGGTTCGGGTTCAATCACTAAAACCTGAGATATCTATATTAGTTTTTCCATTTGGACCAATCACGTAAGAGTGATAAATGAATGAGATCCATTGATTTGTTTCTAGATATTGTTTTTTTCCTTTGTTTTATTTACTAATATAAAAAAGAAAATACTTCTCATTTACAACTGTTTGATTTATGACATTGTAATATTAAATTTTAAAATAATAATTATATCCTTAAATATTTATATTGATATAAATATTTATTTATTTTAAATGGCTATTATATTCATGAAAATAATAGTAATAATAATAATAAAGGGAAAGAGAATGAATGGGTGGGAAATTGAAATTATATATTACAGTTTTATATACATATGCTAATATGCGAAATGAACATCTCATTTATGTCATGTTTCATAATAAAATTGCTATTACACCACAGTACCAAAAAAGACAAAATCAGAATAATGTTCAGTACGACAAAATTGATTTGACTGGAATTAGGGTTTAGAAGGAGAAGGATGAACGTAGCGTTGTCTGAAGAAAAGCAAGTGATGGGCGTATGCGACGGGATTACGAGTTTGTACTTAAATTCATCTTTGTCGCCACAAACCACAATTCATTCCACTCCACTTTCCAAGTTGCTAAGCCCAAATGGAGTTGAGCACAACTCTCAAATCTCAATCCTCTTGTCTCAAATTATGTATAGGTAATAGGCCCATCAAACATTTCATCACCTGCTAATCCAATTCTACCTTTCTTTCTTATTACATCACCCTTCTTGTTAAGATTAATTTTCGGACAATCTACTTCTGCACTCACAACACAGTTAGGTGTTGGTATGTTTTGAGCCCAAAACCTTAATAATTTTAGCATCTCATAATCTATTACATTTAATATTGGCTAGAATTTGAAATGTATATAATTTATACGAAAAAAGAATCTACTTAAAACACACAAGGAAAAACAATTCTAATATAGTTTCGAATAATTTCTGTCATAATAGCATGACATTTACAAAAATTAATCAACCAATAAATCACTAAAAAAATCCATAATACAACAAACAAGACGTAATCCAACATCATAACCCGGCTGTAAATGGAACCCCAGTGGAAGGCAGCCAAGCCCGACCCGCTATAAGATTCGCCACCGTGAACCGATTTGCCACATTTGGACTCCTTATCGCATGGTACCCAGGCCACTTGACCCGGTTTCTCGTGGACCCACCCGGCCCGAAGTTCTGGTACTCCCCATAATACAGAGTACTCAACGCGAAATCCGAGTCTTCCCACCTGGACCAACCCTCGGGGCTCACCAGGCTGTCGAGGTAGCTCTTCATAATCACGGTCCGAGAGTACTGCTGCCAGGGCCGGCCCAGATAGGTTTTAAAAGATCTGACAACGGGTCTGAGGTCGGGTGCGGGCATGACCCGGGAGTTGTGGATGGAGATACCCGTGTTCTGGAACGGGTCGCCCCTGCCCTGAGCAGTGATGACGTTGGCCTGGCCGACGAGTGGGCGGCGCACGTAGATGATGCAGTTCTGGAAGACAACGGCGGCGTTGCCGAAGATGAAGTCGATGGTGCCGTAGATGTAGCAGGCTTTGTAGAACTGGCGCTGGGCGTGGACGAAGAGAGTGTCTTGGTATCCTTCGAATCCGCAGGCGTAGAAGACGGAGAGGTCTGAAGCTGACCGGAGCGCCACCGCTTGCCCCTTCTGTGGCCCCGCGGTGTTGCGGAATGTTATCCCTCGGGCTATGAATCCGATACCGTCAATCCCTGGGGTTGAAATATATCAGTAAAATGAGATAAATTTAGCAGAAGTTTTTTTTTTGAATCCGATACCGTAAATCCCGATGGGATTCAAATTTGTGATCTTTAATTTATTTATGAAACTTCAATTTTAACCACCAGACTATAACATTATTAACGATCCGGCCTTTATCTTTGCATTCAAAAATACTTCAATAAGAAATATCAAAAAATTAATGATTTATTATTTTTTTTTATTTTTTCAATAAAAACAAAATGTGTTTTTATTAATGATATATGTAGCACGAACTAATGATTTGATTTGAAAAGATTAAGAAGCTTCTGTGTCTAAAGTCAAACTATATATGTAATAATAATAATATTCATAAAGCGACAATCCGTAATTTGAAATTAAAGTTTAAGCGAGGGGTCAATCAATATTTTATTACACTAATTAACATTGAAATATGCTAAAAAGTTAACTTGATGCAATTGATTGATTCAAATGCAATTCTCCGAAAAGAAAAAGAATCTTGCACATATACAACTGGTATATGCTTTTCTTTCCTCATTAAATTATATTTTATTACAATTTTCCATTTTCTTCACAGTTAATTAGGTATGATTTATTATTCATTCCATTAATTACATGATAAATATACATATTCATCATATACAATTAATTTAAATTTAGTATAAAGATCGATTGCAGCTAATTTTTCGTATTATGATCTAAGTATATACAGGAAAGTAAGATACACATAGCAATTAATGCAGCAATTTTTTATATATTACATCCGAAACATCATAAATAACTAAGTAAGAAAAATATGAAATTGTTTAATTTTTCAGAACTTTTGAAACCTTACACTAATTAAAATATTTTTTATCAGGTCTCAAATTTTCAGTTACAATTAATGTATCTTAATTACAGTTAATACGAGATTAATAAATAGATAAACATACTGTCTTAAGAGCAGAGGGCCAGCTGATTACTAATTTATTTGGCAAAGTAAACTATATATATATATATATATAGGGAGAGAGAGAGAGAGAGAGAGATTTCTCAAATTGTCTTTAATTAATGAATGTGTCATGTTCGTCCTGTAACAAATTATTAATGGAGAAAATTAATGATAGATCTGCTAAATGTATATAGCAATAATTAACGAAATAGGAATCTGATTCAACATTAATTACTACGTTCTGACCTCATTAATATCTCCAAATATTTAAATATATATAATATAATTTAATTAAAAACCAATACAAAGATTGCAAATGCATGAAACTAATAAATATATATATATATATATATATATGCAGCTTTTCATTAATTAGCCTATTCTAGTCATATTCGGACGCATGCACGCATGCAGCTCTAACCGTGAGTCCTCAACTATAATTTCGTGTTTCATTTTATGTGTAGAGAGTACTTTTGTTTTTGTAAGAAATATATATATATATATATATCATGAATTTTACACGTCTTGTGATAACGATTTACAATAAAAAAAAAATTCAAAAACTGTAAAATTGTATATAGCGATTAAAGTGAATAAAACCATTCATTTTTAATTTAAGTTTTTTTTGACTAAAATTGCATTGTTAAAACAATAAAATTTTTATTGGGGCTAAATAAACACGTAAACTATATTTGTCAATTTATATATATATATATATTATGATTGATATAATAAAAAATAAAAATTTAGGGGCCGACACAGTAAATATATTTGGATTAGTATGATACGATAAAAGACAAAATTGTAGTCCAGAATCCAAAATAAAGTGAAATTTTTTAGTTAAATAAGTTTAGATCAAATTAAATTAATTTTTTAACATTATAAATAAATTATATGATAAGTTATTGTACTTGTTATATAATTGATTTAAAAAGATGATCAGATTTCACAAGAAACTAAGATGATGATGGGCGAATAAAAACCCTAAAGCACAAAGTGCAGAAAACTGACCAACAGTTGCAGAACTATAGGTGGTGAAGCCCGTCGAGACGCTCCGGCTGCCGGTGATCACCGTATACCTAAGCCCATCTCCCACCAGCATCACCTTATTCATCGTCCTGCTTATCAGTATGTTCTCCCTATATACCCCTCTCTTCACATACACAACCACCCTCCCATTCCCCACCCTCCTCGCCGTAGCGTAGTTGATCGCCGCCTGGATCGACCTGAAGTGACCCGACCCGTCTTTCGCCACGATCACGTTCGCCCTCGACGCCAGCTCCAAGTCCTGAAGCAGCTCCCTGTCCCGGCCCGACACCCACGCCGGATACCCGTTCTCATCACTGGAATGATAACTGCTCGACGAGTTGTCGAGGAGTCCGCCGTTGGTTGCGAGACTGTTGCTTATCAGTTCGGAAACATTGCCCGACAGAATCGGGGAGCTGAATTTGGTGACATTGAGGTCGAGGGAGCCGGAACGGCAGATCTCGATGTTGGTCAGCGCGGTGCTGAGCCATGTCTGTGCGTCGAAGTTGGTGAAGCTGGCGTTAGTTTGAATGCTCTGCAGAGTGGTGTTGAGTTGGAGGATTGTGTTTTCAATGAGGTTGTTGCAGTCTCGGTTGACTATGGTTTTCCTTTTGCTCCGGCACCGGCTGCCAACGTTGTTGGCCTGGGTGTGGGCGTGGACGGCCCGGTCCAGCGCAGCCTGTATGGTCATAGTTCGGAATTCCTCCCTGGATTTAGGGGTGAGTTGGGCCATGAAATAGGTGCAGGGAGCGGGGTGGGGGGTGGTGCTGCACCACCAGTCGATGCCATTATTTGTGGTTTCAACGTCTGCAAGAAGGCTATAAAAACACAGAAAAGAAACAAAGAAGAAGATATGAATTGTGATGATAGACATGATGAGGGTTTTTTGAAAAGTTTAATGTAGTATCATGATAGGTTTAATTAGGTTTATGATGAATTTAAGAAGAGGTCTTGAATGGTTTTATGTCTTTATAGAGGGATTTTGACAGTTGGCCTTGTTTGAAATAATTAAAATTGCATGAAAAAATAATGTAAATCAAAGTTGAAAATCGAGTGTACGTATGTTTAAAGTGACGAGATCCTTGTTTCATGGATCACGGCCATTACACTCAAGGGGGTGTATGGATTGGATTTATAATTGATTTTGCCGTATCATCGTGTCAAGAGCCATTCATTACAACAACTTGATCAACATACCATTAATTTTGTATATTTCAGAAATAAATGAGAGACAAAGAGAAAGATGAAGATGATAGCATTTATTGTTCCAAGGGTACTACTGTACGTATAGTGGCATCTTTTGATCAATCTCAAATCCTATACGTCAAACCCTTTTTTTTCTTTCTAAAATAAATGGATGGGGTAATAATATTTAAATTCAAAATCTTTTCTTTTGAAAAAAAAATAATTCAAATCAGATTTGGTTAAATTTAAATCAATTATATAACAAGTAAAATAATGATATCATCAATTACGTGAAGTTCTTTTAAATTCGCTAAGAATCATAGGACTTCGATTTTATCAACTGAACTAGGCCATATTGGCCACTAAATACATGAAGTTAATAACTTGAGTGGGGTACTAAATTAAAGTAAATTGGAGATGAGAGAGAGAGAGGGAGATAGCTTGAAGTGTTTGAATTGCTTAACGAAATTCGCGCGACGGCCAAGTGCGAACACAATTAAGGTGGCAACAAAGGCGTGATTCCCGAGCTGAAGTAACAACAAACATGAAGAAATTAAGTATAAGTCGCTGGTGAATGTGATTCCGTACGCATGCACATCAAACTGAAATCGTGTTTGGCTTGATTCCGAAGCTAAGAAGAAGCCTATATTCCACGATTGTAATAATTAGTTAGTTAAACAAGATGTCTGACCCTTACCATTTAATCTGCAGCTTAGCCATGTGCTTACCACTTCTCATTACGCTATTTTCTCCTGCTTTTTTCATCCCAAATATCCACTTTATTATATACTGTTTTTTGTTTTTCGGTCAAACAAACAAAACCTAATTCTTTGTAAATTATATATATGTCATGGAGGTCAATTAATTAGTAATTAGTGTTTGGTTTCGTTGGTTTTTGTGAAAATATATTATTCATTTTAATTTCTACAATATATATATATATTTGGGAAGATTTTTATGAAACGTGTTTGATTTTTTTTTTAATTTATTTTGAGAAAATTATATATGAAATCGAACGTATACTTGAACATCGTACGCGTCTCCTCAAAATGTGAGTATTAAATATTTAGAAATTTGAGGAAAAATATTTATGGATAAATGAGTTCCTTAGGGTTTGACTCTCATTATTTAGAAATTTATTGAATATTTTTTAATATTTAATGAAATTATACAATTTTTTTATCGAGGTTTAAAATTATTAATTTTGTTCTTATTGTCATTATTTTAGAAAAACTTTACAAAAAAAAAAAATTGTCGAGCTTAACATGTAATGTTTGGTATGTATGATTTGTCACTCTTTTAAAATTGTACATGAAATAATCGCAAATATATTGTATGTACATTAGAAAAAAATTTACTCTTGCTTCCATTTTATTAAATATGGATTTGAACCCATAGAAAATGATAATTATTAACCATAGTTAAATAATATTAATGTAATAAATTTAATTTATTTATTATGGTGAAAATATTTATCATGACTTTTTGAAAATCACGACCAACAAATGCTGAGAATTGATTATAATTAAATATTATATTTTCTGGAAAAATGATGGACGCCATATATCAGATGTGAGTTGTAGACTTCTTCAGTGGTGAAAAATGTCCACTTATTGGGTTTAAATAGAAGAAGGTGAACACAAATCCTAACTGACTGAACTAACAAATTGTACATGTCAACATTAAGTGATTTACACGTGAAGATATGATACAAGAATCATAAAACAGAAAATATGTAGTGATCTCCCTCGATTCACGATCTCATTAGTCAGGCGAGCAACTAAGGGGCTGATCTGCGACCTCCTCAGTCAGCTCGTTCCGCAACCTCAGCCAGGATCCCAATTGCGATCAGCCTCAGCATTCCCAACAGATTGGTGCAGTTTGAAATATATGATGTTCTTAATATATATATATATGTATGTATGGTCAAATATAAGGTGTTGAATCATTTTAAAAAGAAAAAGAAATATAAGGTGTAGGGCTGCACGACAGCGTTTAGTTATATTGGGTTGGGCTGACAGGGTGGCCCTTTTATAAAATTGATGAAGTTTTGCTCAGCCCAGATCCAATCCCTTTTTGTGGGCTGGACCTATGAGATCTAACTCCATTTAGGGCCCACTAAGAAATTATGACACAATATAACTATATTCTAATTTAAGGTAAAATTATAAAATTAAAATGGACTTTTCTAATAAATATTGTAATTAGAAACATTCTCTAGTTTTTTAAAAATTATAAATACTCATCTTAATGATCGATTAATAAATACTCCCTCAACAGCTCATTGTAAAAGGTAGACAATCGTTAATTACAAATGCACATTTATAATTTTATAAACAACGAAAACATATTTGTAATTATAGTAAAAACATTAATTTTGATTCATTTGTTCCCATACTTTATATAAAAAGCAAAATTGTTGGCCGCTTATAAATTACGTAACTAAAAAACAATAGAAAACGATGTGGTCAAAATCGTTGACAACATTATAATATCAAATGCTAACTGATTTTGGATTTCGCACCCTACTTTTAATACATTAGATTCGAAGATTCCGAATTAGACTTGATTTCGGAATTAAGTTTAATTTCATAGGTGGTGTATATATATATATATATATATCTTATATGTATCGAGCGTGAAAATATCTATGAAAGATACGAATCGTATTCTATTATAGTAACAATAATGTAAGTTCTTGTTAATGTGATTCGATTAATTCTCACTGTTTGATATTTTTACATATTTTTCATAAGTTCTGATGCAATATTTTTTAATTTTACTGTAATTTATTTTTGAATTAATTGTTTCTATTTTGATGAGATTATATATACCATACTAACTTGTTTTTCCATTTCCCCCATTTTTCCCATTTGATAAATTTAAGCTTGCTACATATACTGCATATATATATTGGCAATTTTTACAGTAAATATTAAATAAAATACGAGATTACAGAAAAGCCCTCTTATTTGCACGTAAGCAACATCGATGTAGATTTTCGATTTTTTAACTCAGATCAATTATAAAATTATCATATATATATATATATATATGTATACATGTAAAATGTATGTCTTGTTAATTATTATCGTAAGTACTTAGGTTAAATTCCTGGGACACAGCATGATGAAGAACACATATTTTAGTGCAAAATGAAGATCGACTCCATTCAGTTGATGTGTGAAGTTCACTTAAAGTTGAGTAGATGTGGATTTCACTTAAAGAACCAAACATACCTCTTCATTCCCATGCATATATACCAACACAACCTTAATTAAATCATCGATCAACAAATTAAAACAGGGTTTAAGGTATATTTATTAATTATATATACTCCTAATTCATCACTGTCCGATCACCTCTCATATTCATGAAATCAGTAGAAATGATGGGAGGGAAGATTTTGGTGTTGGTCGTGTTATTAGTTTGTTATGTCATGACCAGTAGTGATGCAAAGCCTAATTTGCATGATTATGGTGATGCCTTGTCCAAGAGCATACTCTTTTTTGAAGGGCAGAGGTCCGGGAAGTTGCCCTCCACGCAGCGTTTGACGTGGCGGAAGGACTCCGCCCTACGCGATGGCGCCGACCAGGGTGTAAGTGTCTTTTTGTCTTGCCTAGTTTGGTGGGTATATTCCAATTTATTCAAATCACTGTCGAATTTGAGCTGTTTTTTATATTTATAAGACATTGAATTTTATTTTTAAAATAATTATTAAGATGTTAAAAAAAATATTTTATTTTTTAAAAAGAATTTATAAATTCCTAATATTTGAATTTATAAGCTCCTTTTTGAAAATAATTACCAATAAGCTCTCAAACACATTATAAATTCTTAATTTTTAGAAATTAATTTCTACTACATTTTTAAAGTTATTTGCGCCAACGACCCCATTAATTAATCATAAAAGACAATAAAGTCCTTTTGATGTATAGGTGGACTTGACGGGAGGCTACTACGACGCCGGCGACAACGTGAAGTTCAATTTCCCAATGGCATTCTCAACAACGTTGCTGGCGTGGGGAGTACTCGAGTACGGCAAGTCGATGGGCCCCGACTTGCCGCATGCACTGGAGGCCGTCCGATGGTCGACGGACTACTTCCTCAAATCCACCGCCACGCCTGGCGTCGTTTTTGCTCAAGTCGGCGACCCCAATGGCGACCACAACTGCTGGCAACGTCCCGAGGACATGGACACTCCTCGAACCGTTTATAAGGTTAGTGAGAAAGCTCCCGGATCAGAAGTTGCGGCGGAGATAGCGGCGGCGTTGGCGGCGGCTTCGTTGGCGTTCAAGGCTTTCGGAGATAGGCCGTACTCTAAACTGCTTTTGCAAAGGGCCTCCAAGGTAAATATTCACCTATTATTAGTAATATTGTAAATTACTATTGACTCCTTTTACATTTGTCTAAAAATTTATAAATATCTTTTAAAATTAAAATAGTCTAACAAATAATTCACGACAAAAACATAAGTGTTTTTAAAGTGAATCGGTTGCATGTATTGAGAAATATTAATTTCGACAAATTTATTATAATTATTTGGTTTGTAATTCTAACTATGGTTTACGTTTTGGTGTTGCTTATAAAAACAACAGTTGATAATTATTGATACTGTCGTATTTATTATAAATTTTTTATTTATGATTACGATCTTTATCCATTACAAAAAGTTTTGTAATCATGGTCATTAACCATTGCCCCTGGCACGGATGTTCCATTTTTTTTAATAATTAAACTACTTTTTGGCAAGAAAATTTTGGTAGATACGTAGTTTGTGAATATTTGGAGTAATAATTAATTTGTGTGGCAGGTATTTGAGTTTGCAGACAAGTTCAGAGGTTCTTACAATGAGAGCATTGGGTCGGGAGCATGCCCTTTTTACTGTGATTTCAGTGGGTATGAGGATGAGTTGCTATGGGCAGCAGCTTGGCTTCACAGAGCCACTAAAAGCCCTGTCTATTGGAATTATGTTGTGCGCAACATACAAAACTTTAAACCAAAGATTGAAGGAGGCATTTCCGAATTTGGATGGGATTCTAAACATGCTGGAATTAATGTTCTTCTTTCTAAGGTATTTTCCTATATTCCTACATTAAAATTTAGAGTATATTACAATACTCTCTCTTAAAGTTTGATAAATTATATCTAACACTCTTAATTTTTTGTTTCCATCTAACCGCTAGATCCATCTTTTAATCAAAATTTAACGAATTTGTTGATATTAGTAAAAAGTTGAATGAAAAAAAATTCATATTTACCTACGATTAACTTAAGGGTAGTTTGATTAAAAAAAAAAGATTTGTTTGATTTAAAATAAGTCAATCGGGTAATATGAATTTTTGTTTAATTTTTTTCGCTATTATCAATAAATTCAATTAATTTTTATTATTTGAGAAATCTATTTGTGAGATAAAAATAAACCCGAAAATATTGAATATAATTTTTCAACCCCAATAAAATATAAATCTAATTGCACCAAATCTCAGACAAGGATGCTCCAATTATCCTTAAAATTTATTGCACAAATCATGAGCAAGGTTGGGGTGATTCTTATTAATATGTTCATGCAGTATGTGCTAAGCCAGCAGAGCTTAGAAGCAACAACTCCTTTCCTCTCCTACGCGGACGACTTTGTGTGTAATGTGTTGCCTGAATCTCCAACCAACACAGTCAGCTTCTCTCCTGGTACTTGTCTCTCTAACTAAGTTCCTATGTTATTTCATCATGTTTTACTCCAATAAATTAAATAAAAATTGTAGTAATCTGCCAAACAATTTTATTGCAGGTGGACTTCTATTCAAATCAGGAGTTTGTAACATGCAGCACACGACTGCTCTCTCATTTCTTCTGTTAGTGTATGCTCGTTATTTGAAAAATTCCAAACACGTGATTCGATGCAATGATGTAATTATCGCTCAAAATCAACTTGTTCGTTTCACGAGAAAACAGGTAAAGAATATAATTGAATATTCATGGTCTTAATGCATGCATATGTGTAATAACACAGAACACCCCCTAAACGTTAAATATATTTCAAAAAGAAGTTCATTAGTTTTGGAAAATTACACTGAAACCCACACTACAGATCATTCTTCTTGCTATTTGATCCTTAGGGTGAAATTCGTAGTCTAAACATGATTTGAAGGATTTTCAGTGGCATTGCTTGGATCACTTTTACAGACAAAGCTTTACCTGTTTATTGAAAGCTCCAACACAGATTAATGTTCGTATACGTGCAAGAAATATAATAACCGATATAAACGAATGTATGTGAATTTAACTTTCTAAAATTAAGGGATCTATTCGTAATATATCTAAACTCAGAAGATTACGTGGATGTAATTATCCCTTTTTCTCAACAAGGAGTAATTTTGATCAATGTGTCCTAACATAATGCAGGTGGACTACATACTAGGTGACAATCCATTGAATTCATCCTACATGGTGGGATATGGCACAAAATTTCCCCAAAGAATTCACCATAGGGCCTCTTCATTGCCCTCCATAGTTCAACAGCCACAGCACATCGACTGCAAGGGCGGCACGCCCTATTTCTTGACCGATCAGCCTAACCAAAACCTGCTGATCGGAGCTGTCGTGGGAGGGCCCGATATCCATGACGCGTTTGCAGATAATCGTATTGATGCTGCAAAGTCGGAGCCGACTACGTATGTGAATGCACCTCTTGTAGGCCTCTTGGCCTACTTCAAGGCTCGTTCTTCTCATTAGGAGAGTTATTTTTGTGTTGCTTGGTTGAATTTTTCTTCTATCGTAGAGGATCGATAGTATTAGCCCGTGGAAATTGATGATTGGAATGCCTTATAGGCCAATAATACCAAATACCTGTTGACGGTAGATTAAATTTTTCCCAGTGAATATAAAGTATACTTGTAATTAAAACTACAATATCAAGAGATGTGCTTGTAATTTTATAAAAAGCACAAAATAAAAAATTATGGATAATGGATCACAGAGTTATGCAAAAACAGGTTTGAAAAATAAGTTAAATTATTCAATATTTATTAAATAACCATCTCATCTAAAAGTTTAAACTGTTATAGAGGAGAATCATCTAATATCTTAACATGCCACCTCACGTATAAACTGCAAACCCTGCATGTGAAATATTTCTTTTATAAATGGGTGATAATAAGATTCAAATCCAAAATATCTTATTTGACTTGACTCAATAGTATATTAAACGATCACTTTATTTAAAAATTTAAACTATTAGAGAATAATTATTTAATATTTTAAAAATACTCGATACAATATTGAGTAGCAAAAGCTCATCAAACTCAATTTGTTAAACAAGTCAAATTATTCAATTCACGATTCAAAGACAATTCGTAAAAACATGTCTGATCTCGATTTCTTAAACATATGAAATCAAGTTTGAGTGTTATATTTTGTTTAAAAATTTTAAGTGACTCGAATTTGATTCAATCAATTATCAACATCAAGTTATTTGAACACAATTTGTATTTCATTCAAATAAAGTTTGTTTGGCTGGTTTCAATTATCAATCCAACCAAATCCTTAATGTTTGTTAAATCTGATAAAAGGTCTGATCTTGTAACTCCATCATTATTATGTTGTGTAAGGTATTCGCTGCTTTAATTTTTAAAGAAATTCACCAATTTTTAAAGAAATCTTATAGCTCCTGTAGAAGTAAAAGCGTATGACAACTTTCCATTTGGAAATTGTGAGTTTAGACAAGCGATTTAACTAAACAACTTACTGAAACAAGAAACGAAGATCGAAGGAGAAAAACAGTAGTAGAAAAGGAAGAGGAAAAATCGCAGAAAAATAGAAATTAAACCGAAAAGGGGAAGAAATGAGTCAGAGGAAATCTGTAAATGGGAGGCCATCTGGAACCGACGGTTCCGATTTTTCCTACCGCATGGTCGTCGATTCCAGTACGCTCTCTTTTTCAATTGTTTATCTTTCGTTTAACGATTTCCCCCCTAAATTTGATGAATTGTGTTTGATTTCTGTGGAATCTTCGTTTTTGTTCTTTTCTTTTTTATGGTTGATTTGAAGGATATAAAAAGGTAGCTGCAGGAAAGTCTCGTCTCTGCTCACTGATCTTTGTCCAGGTACTTTTGGGTATATATTTTCTGGTCGATTTATTTGTTGATTTACGGAGAGGAATTTTGGAGAAAAGGGGGATTTGGGATGGATATTAGGGATTTAGCTATATCGTGAACTGAATGATTTCAATCGAATGTTGTTTTCCATATTCAGTACAACTTTTTTCTGTCGCATTCTGATTTGCTCAATTCCTTGCAGGCTTTTGTTCAATTTCTATCTGCGGTAGGTGTATTTCTATCTACAAGGCAAGGAGGCAGTCTTGATAGACTTTCTGTTTCGTCTGGCGTTATTTTCTTTATTTCTCTGTTAATAGGGGAATTAGGTAGGCTGAAACATCCTTTCGTTGATATGTAAAGTTGCTGGCAGATATTGGGTTTTGATGTGAATATTGTATACTCATTTTTTATTGTGAAGGTAGAAAGCGCAGCCGCGTTAACCTTTTGAAGTTCTATTTGATTGGATCATCCGTTGCGGCCCTAATCTCAATTGCTTGTCTCCTTAAGAGTGAAAATTCACTTGAGGTAGAGTCACTTTACTCTTTCCTCCTGAGCATTTCTCTTTTCAAGTTCTAAGACAGAAACTTAGCTACTACCTGAAGATAAAAAGGATGTTAATAATGTTTGGACAGTGTCTCGTTGAACAAGTTTATGACTGAAATTCTATGTCAAGGATTAAAATTTCATTTTGTTTGTCCATGTAGCTGAAAAAACTCTAGTAAGTGAAGTACACATACATTAGATGATTTAACAATAACAATTTTGGTTGATTTATGCTCGATCAAACTCAAGGATGCATATTGTATCCATCCAAATTGTCAGGACATACAGTTGCATCCTGGACTCCCTTAAGTCCGTCCTATCAATATCTGCATCTTAGTCTCAAGCAGGCTATTACGATCCACTAGCTGTGGGATTGATTATTGTCTTCGTCTTATGTCTGCATCCATTAATTTTCATGAAATGTAAAGCTGTTTGAATCATACTTAGGCACTATATTAGTAGTCCACCCTTCTCCTTGAACACTGAACCCTCTACTTAGCAGTCCTTTGCACCTTTGATGACCTATAAATCTGTATATTATTTTTATTCTCGGGTTATAATGTTGCTTCTTCCTGTCATAATTAGAGGCAAAGAGTGGGAGATGGAAAATTGCTAGGTTGGTTGCAAGTAGGATAACCTTGACATGCTTGTTTGGGATATGAGTTTCCCAACCGAAAATTTCTTTAACAACATTAGTTACCTTGATAAATTTTCTATCATATTCATTGTTATAGTTGTCTGACTGAGTTTGTGAGCTGAAACTAGTTGCAGTTCATAATTTCGCTGAGATATTTGTTAACTCTGACCTCATTACACATATCCATTCTCTTTATTTCATCATCTTCTTTTACCCGTCTAACATTGCGCTGAATTTTACTTCAAGCAGGGCTGCATTAATGATCATTAATCCACACCTTTTTTTTAAAAAAAAAAATTGGATGGAAGGTTTGGCGTCTCGAAACTCCTCCACTCTTTTTTCTCCTTCCCCGTCCAAATTTATTAGCCTCCCATCCGTTATATTGAAATCAGTATTTGAGACATTAAATTTGGAGTTCTGCCAGTTCTTCTATATCACAATTGTTCTGCTAAGAAGGAAGTATCAATTTCACAAGCTATTTTATAGAAAGCCCTTCGTCCAAGTACCATTAATCAGAATTCTTAAATGAAGTTTTGGGTTACGCCTCAGTCTGGGTGTTCATTGGTACCTTTACCATGGGGGATTTTATAGTGTAGCTTGAAATGGAGTTCCCATTATAATCCCACCTCTGGTACAGGAACTGTGAGGAGACTCATCCTGTGTGCATATGGAACCATGGCCAGTTGATGAGCACAATGACCAAACTAACAGCTTCTTGACAATCACCCATATCTTTCACTAAACAAGTTAAATTGTATCGAAAGCTGCCTGAGAATAATCTGGTTCTAACGCATAAGTAAAAATAACTTCATTGATTCTAACATCTGTAAATATGTTACAACCCAATCTGTAAAATATGTGGGATTCTAAACATCTAAAAGATTCACATGCACTGTTCTTTTTTTGTTTTACATATATGCACCCACCTACTCAGACCCAATCAATGGGATTTGAACCCAACACCTCAAGTGAGTAGTGGAGCTCAAACCATTGGGGTGTGCCCTAGAGGATAATTAACATGCACTTGCTTGGGTTCTCTTCTGACTTTTCAAGTGGAAATCTGATTCGTGAAAATTTTCCATTCGTTATTCAAGTAAAAGGAAGAAAGACTTTTCTGTTACTCAGCACTTTGTTCCACTGAAATGCATTGAAGCTCATTGAAATCTAGAAAGCATAGTTTTCTTTATTAATTTATTTTCTTAGGTTGAGTATTATTTGTTTGAGCTATCTAAATCTTTAATTCCAATCATACAAATCGACATGATTATCATGAACGCTTACATTCCGACCAATTTGTGTGAAAAGGTTATCAAGGATTTGAGTAGGTGGGAGACATCAAAGTTTGAACTCTTAAAGATTGCTGCTGTTGTACTTGGTAAATTTCTTTGTCATTTGATATATTACTCGAACGAAATGCAGAAGGTTAAATAAGTTTCTTGTTCACTTTGTAACGGCACCGTCCTGCAGGGGTACTGGTACAGATATTTGCAATTGCGGTGGGAACCTCTCTCATTCACAATATGGCTCCTCCCAAGAGGGCATCATGATGAGTTTTGCTGGTTTTAACATGAAGGGACACCCATCGTTTCTGGTTTCTACGTTGACATACTTCTTGGCCAGCCGGAAAATTCTTCTCTGTTGTACCCTTTCTCTTTTCAATATCGACTGGTTTCACATTATAACAATACATGGAGCAAAATTTTGAAGACGGAGTGTAGTTCATGTACTTTCCTTTCAAATCGTACCTGTGTCTTAACATTTCAAAAAAATGGGTATGATTTAGGGTCATTCTTAAGAAGTCCTGATCTTGCAGCTTGTGGACAATTGTGAAGAGATATGTTGAATTTACTGTATGAGTGGTCGTAAAGTCAAGATCTTATCAATTTAAGATGACCTTGCCTAGTATATTGCTTGATTTAACAATGAACTATTATTACAAATCCGATCATCTGTTAAATTTTAATGAGAAATTGTTAAAAAAATAAAAAGGTCTTCCGAGACATTAAAAGTATAAGAATAGAATAGGGTTAGTATATCCTGATCCCATCCAAGTCAGTACCCCCACCTTCATCAATAGATTGAGGGACATGCGTTTTTAGATAAACATATGACTTTATATTCTTACAATTGCACAAATCTGTCAGTCAATATGCATCTAATACCTTTTTGTCACTTTATTACATCCCCAACTACATTACTGACTTTGACTGTCGGAGAGCTTGCGGTCCTAACAACTGTTTACTGTTTCTGGCAATTCCTGTAGCATTCAACCTCAACGAAAACAAAGAGATGGAAACCCATCTCAACTTCTGCTTCTTTACCTTATTTTATTATTGATTATTATGATAAGTATGATTATGCAATAAGGCCCCATAAATGGCATAATCCAGTGGCCACGAAAGCCGCCTTCGGTTCAGCAGCATTTCACGCAGGGTACACTCGGCAAGCATTAGCTGGCATGTGCATTTGACTTTAACTGCACCCTCGTTTCTGACTTGTACACCTCGTCCGTGTTCATAGTACTCACTTGCCATTCCCCCTATCATACCCCATTACTCCTCATTTTCTTTCTCCAAACGCTTTCAACCCCCATGATCTTAATCAAAGTTTTTAATCCAAATTGAGTTTAATTGGATCTAAATCAATTATATGAGCATTTATCATATGATTAATGTACAATTCAAATAAATAGTATATTTTATTTTATGATTAGTTTGGTTCAATCAAATCTGATTCGAATTAAAATTTTTCTGGCCCCATCATCTCCATATACTCAAACATCATGAATATTTATATAAATTATTTCCTATTTCAAAATGTAAATAATTCAAATTTTGAGGAAAAATGCAATGATGGGATCTGCATTCAGATTGAAAAAAACAAACGAACATTTGAAGTAACAGGCAGACATTGCTTACACACAACCAAAATTGATTCCTACAAACCCTATTCCTATATATCCAGATTTCGTATGCATGTGAGTGTCTGCACCCGGACACAAATAAATCAATTTTCACATCATACCATTAATTAAGACCAGCCTATTTCCATGTGCCCTCCCCTATATTTTAATACCCTGCAATATTCCTCTACCAATCAATTCCACCTCGCACTTTCAGCCCTATATATAATCCCCCCAACATCATACAACACAAGAATACACACACACACACAATTTCCAAAATTTCCCTCAAAACCCCAAAATGGAATTACTTCTTACAAAAACATCTCAAACTAAACTTCCCATCACAATTCTATTACTTCTTGTTCTCACCCCACATGTGCATTCAACCAGCTCAAGTTCTAAGCCATCGCAGGCCTCCCTGAACTTCATCAGACAATCATGCAACACGACAACATATCCGTCCCAGTGCATCAAGACCCTCACTCCCTACGCCTCCTCCGTTGGGACCAACCCCTTGAAACTATGCAATGCCGCCCTAGCGGTGGCCATCAAGGCGACGAGCAATTGCTCAGCCACCGTGTCGAAGCTGTGGAAGCAAAAGGGCATCACGCGGGCCGAGGGCAGCGCGATCAAGGAGTGCATCGGCGAGCTGAAGGACGCAGTTTACGAGCTGAAGGAAACGGTGAGCGCCATGGGGCATTTGGGGGATGCCGATAGGGAATTCCAATGGGCTAACGCGAAGACGTACGCAAGCGCGGCGATCACGGATGCCGAGACGTGCATCGATGGGTTCCTGGGCAGGAAAGTAAGCTTGAAGGTGAAGAGAAAGATAAGGGGGTGTGTTTCGGAGGTGGAGAAACATATTAGTAATGCATTGTCACTTATCAATCATCTTTATTGAAATCATAAGTACTTAGTTGTGTTTGGTTGATTTGTTAATCTGTGATTGTGTTTAGAAGGGTACGTATGATCAAATGAATGGTTTGAATTGTGGTAAAAGTACAAAGGTTTAATTAAGGTGGGAATTAATGATCTGTTTTTATTGTTGATATGAATTTTTGTCCTGGAAGTGATGAGTCTTAGTTTTGTGGTCTTCATCCCAAATGAGTACTTCTTGTTACAGTTGAAGTCTATATATGTGTAAGAAACAAATCATTTATATAATAATATTTCTTATAATTGTTTAGATTCTTTTGTAGTTTCTTAAACTTAAAAAAGAATAATTATTACATGAGAAATAGATTAACTTTCTGGTATGAATAAATAAGATAAAGGAAATATATATATATATATATGTATAAATGTAGTTTAATATGTACCAAAAATATCAATTATGTCATCTTCAACTATATAGACTGTAAATTACAACAAAACAAATATTGGTTTTAACAATGGTTTATTATCATGGTTAAAAGTATAAAATTGCGACGGATTCTAAGTAACCACGATTGCATAACGGTTATTCATCGTTGTTTATGCAAATGAGGCCAAAATATTTGTTACATCTAAAATTGTAGCAAATATCATTACACAAACAACTTTTACTTTTTTACTGACGTGGGTATTTTCTATAATTACGTAATAAAAGAGAGATAGTTTATGTAAATACACCATAAATTATGGGGTGTAAATTTAATTATCTATATATATAGTTAACTGATCCTAAAATATATTATTAATTAATTACCATTAATAATATAATTGAATTTTATTGCAGAATTCAATCTGGGTTAATTGCACATAAATAGGATTACATGATCGGATCTTGGATTCAATTATACATATGCTACTGTAATAAACATATCACAAACTCCTGCGCATTCAAATGCTTCAAACTCTGTTGATGATTCAGATTAATTTATTGTATAAATTTGATGCTGCTCTACTACTTCTAACTTCAATTTTTTTTAAAATAAAAACTCAATATTAAATTGGATCTAATCTATCCAAATTCTTGAGTCATATCATTGCACATTGTTTTGATGTGATTGATTTAAATAAAAAAACTAATATAAATAGCTAAATATATATACGTCGAGTATGGGATTTTTATTAATTTCTATAATATCGTTTTCTAGTTTATAATTTCATTAATTGAGGACGATGAACCTAATTCAGTTGACGAAATTGAAATCCTAATTATAAGTTCATGAATTTCAACTCACTAATGTATGGAACCTTATTATATATAATTATTTTATATTAATGATTAGTATATAAATATAAAAAATTATTAGATATAAATATTTGATATTAATAATTATATTTAATTTACGCAAAAAATAATAATTTACCGTTTTTATTTAAAAAGAAACAACTTCGTTAATTGAATATAGGTAGCTTTTATTGAGACCAAACCCTATAATCATTAATTGTATAATGTGCGCCCCCAATGTAAGTCAGAGTAAATTATATTTTGTCATTCAAATTATAATCGTTTTTATATTTTGATATTTAAATTTTTTTTGTATCAGTTTATCATTTCAAATTACGAAACTTTGTACTTTGTCATTTATAATTATTTTTTTATCAAGTTTTTTGTTTAAAAAACATCACATGCAGTGTATATGTAATATTAAAAGATTGTATGATGCGATATTTTTTATATATACACAACATGTGTTGTTTTTTGCGCAAAAGAATTAACAAAAAAAATAATCATATATGATAAAGTGTAAATTTCACAAAATTTAAATTATAAGTTGACATAAAAAAAAATTAGATATTAAAGTGCAAAATAAAAATAATTCGAATGACAAAATATAATTTTATCCTTTAAATTAAATTATGTATGAGGTAGAACGTGAACGTGACGGTGACCGTGACAACTCTATCATCAAGTACAGCTTAATTTATAAACAAACGAATCGATATTATTTCCCAAGAGATCATAATTTTGATCAAATAAAAATAAATAATATTCTAAATCTAAAACAAATTAATATATATGGGTTACTACACCTTACTCTCATGATATTTAATGTAATTTTATATAAATCTCATGTTATTTAAAAAATTAAATCTAATACTTTTAATGTTTGCTTCCATTTAATAAGTAAGTCTATCTGTTAATTAGAATTAGGAAATGTGTTGCTATTAATAAATAAATAAATAAAAATTCATATTTACTCTCGATTGACTTATTGTCGGTCAAATATATTTTTTTATGATTAAATTACCCTTATACATCTTCACACATTAACGTATGTGAAAAGATATATATTTTTTTATTATTATAAAAATAATTTAATAAAAAAATATTTAATATAAAATAAATCAGTAATAGATCAACAATCTTTTTCCGATTAAATATTTTCAATATCTTCATAAACATAGCTCCAGTTACATAAAATAAATAACCAAAAGCCTTATGCAAATTAAGATACATTTATGAAGCCCATTCAAAAACATGGCCCATTGGGCCTTTTCTATTTTTTTGTATTTTTGCCCCCATGTTACTGAATAAAGGCTTGAGCCAGAACGCCAGCCCGCGCAGCCTCGTCGGCTTGCTCCCCGACTTTCTGAATAATTTCGTACCCGATCAATGTGCTGTTCTTCTTCAATGAATCGGAGCACGCTTTTTGATCATTAATCGCAGTCACGATTTTATTCATCACATTGCTCCTGTGGACCTCGCGCTTCTGCTCTTCAGCGCCTTCCATTTCGTCGAACTCAAAGGACGCGAGGCGGAGGCTTTCCGCGCTGGCGTCGAGATTCTTCAGGCAGCCCATGACGGCGGCGCGTCCTAAGGAGCAAAGCCCCGGTTCGGTGGTCTGCCGAACCGTGAAGGCCTGGGCTTCATGGGCTCGGGAGAGGGCGGCGGAGATGGCGGCGTAGCCCATCTTGTTGGGGTCGTTGTCCTCGAATTGGTCGGCGTAGGGCTCGAGTAGGTGCATGCAGAAACCGACGTCGGAGGTCCTCGTACACGCTGCCGTGAGCCCGCCGCTGGATTGGGTGTCAAGTACGACGGCGGCGACGACGATGATGATCTGCAGGAGCAACAACATGGGAAAGAAGGGATTTGCCATGATGTGGCTGGGGGGCGTGCAAGAAATTAATGGTGTATTTTAGGGATAGTGACAAGGAATGTTAGAGTTGTATTTATAGTAGAGAGGAAATTTTGTTCATTCCCATGTAAGGATTCTTAAACACAACTTTGTCCATGTTTTTTGAATGGTCTAAATTTATTTTAACTTTTTCTTGTTATGTATAATTTTTCTGAAGAATTTCCAATACTCTTTATCTAATAAAACAAGAATAATAATTATTTTTTAACTTCTTGTATTAATTGTATACTGATATTTGTGTGCATCACGCCTACTAATATAAAATTAATTATTTTAATATTATTAGAAAAATTATAAAAATATAATTTATATATAATATATAATAAATTTATAATGAGTTGGCGATCAAATTAAAAAAAATTTAAAAAATGCATGCCGTGGATGTCATCCGCGACACTTTTGATTTTCTTTTTTCGTTAGTTTTAATTTTTATAAATTAATTATATTCAATTAATTTTTAACAATATAATAGAATTGGAAAAATCATAATGTTAAAATTTTATGAATTTAAAAAATACAATGAACTATATAAATATAATAATGTTTTTTTATATATAGTTCTAAAAAGATACAATTAAAAAAGTAAATTTTGTTGAGAACTTCGCACGCTTTTTTTTTAAGTAAATAAAAAAAATGGTGTCGTGGATAGCGTCCACGACACGCTTTTTTTTAAAAAAAAAGAAAATTTTGAGCAAATATATATTTGTTATATAATTTACATAAATCATATTTTTATAATTTGTTTAATAATATTAAAATAATTAATCCATTAGTAAGGTTGCTTTGCTTTACAGATTGAATTTTTTTATTGTAATTAGTATAGCATCTTATGTTGTGTGTCATATATACAAAAATAAAATTGATGATATATATAGAAAATACATTCCGATTGGCTCATTCTAAAATCATAAGCTTAACCCAATATTTACCTAATTTCTATAAGGCCCATTGGGCCGTTTTAACGCTCTCATATCTTATGAGAGATTGGGCGAAAACTGAGGCCCATAATTATATGATACATGATTTCATTTATTGTAATAATAATTATTAATAAATTAAAAAATTACAGAATTTTTTAAATAAAAATAATTAATTATTAGAATTTATAATATAATAAATATAGTAAGCGAGTTGGGATATTTGTGCACAATAATAGACCTAATGTTACAAATAACCGAGTCATGTAATAAAGACCAAATCAAAGTGGACGTGTGATGTGATGTGATGTGTCGGAGTTTAGGAAAAAGAAAATGTGACGACTCCGCCTGCCTGCTATTTAATATTATTTAGAAAAGAAAAAGAGATAGTGATGGAGTAGTAATTGAAGTCAGGGCGGGTGGGCCTTTTACTGTCAGCGCTTCACACTATGCCCATACCTATTTATCTCTAATTTTACTATTTGAATTTTCACATTTTTGTTATATATATATGTATATGTTATTTTATGAATTTATTGAGTGTTTGACTAAACTTAAAATCCCATTAAAACATTTTATAAAATAGTTAAAAATTATTTCATTTTTTCTTTTTTATTATAAAAGTCTATAAATCTTAAAATATGATGTTTTAGATAAAATGTCCATTATTAGTAGGAGATATGACTCCTTCCTATTTTCACAATTCTATTTTTTGAATTTTGCAAGTTAAAAATTGTACGTTCTGATTGCGTATCAGTCTTGCAATTTTATTTTTTAAAATATGAAGATGAGGATTTAGTTGAAGTTTATATAAATCAGTCAGATCTCTGCGCTCCAACTGACGTTGAATGCTCGTCTACATCTTATATTATGAAAATAAAAAAATTAAGATCTAAGAACATTAAAATCCTCAAACTATAATAATTTTGTCAAAATATTTAAAACAAATGACCTATAAATACAGCAAAAAGAGAAATTACTTCTTCTTGAATAACCGTTGTTGCTACCCAATCCATATCAGGAAATTCCAAATCGAATAGGCTGGATCAAATATAAACTAATTACCTAATACACTTATCTTGTTATTAAAGTATAATTTAAATAAAAATAACCGATCCCATAATAAGTACACTTACTCTGTAATTGATTTCAAATCTGAATAAAATATTTCAGCTGGTACCACGTTAGTAATCATGGGGTATTATAATGGTGTTGTTTTTATGATTCACGCTTTCAAGATAATAATTATAAATTGAATTACAAGGTTGCCTCAACCAAAGACAAAGTTGCCCCTCATAAAGAGGTATAATGAGATTTGATTTTGGAAAAATTTTAACCAGTATCAAATTTAATTGGATTTGAAATAATTATATAATATGTGAAATATATTCGTTGTGTAATTAATATATAATTTAAAAAAAATAATTAATTACATAATAAATATTTTTATAATTTAATTTGATTCTATTAAATTGATTTGATTAAAAATTTTGTTGTTGATTTTAGGGGTGCACAAGTTAACCCCTTATATTATTTTACCGTACCCAGTACACAAATATTAAGAGCATTATTGATGATTTAAACTCAAATGCTTTATAAACAAAACCCCCCTTTCTTTCTACTTATATTACAAAATATAGTTATTATACACTAAAACCAAACCTTACCAGCCACAAACAGTACTCAACCTAAGACTTCGGACTCGAAGATAGACTTGTAATAACACTACCACATTACTTCTATATATCACGGAAAATCTTATATCAAGTTTAGTTCAACCAAATAAATTATAAAGTAAGTATGATATACTTGTAATGTGATCGATCATTTTTTCTACAATCACACGACAAATATATTATATTTACTATATAATTAATTTATGTATGACCAAACCTGATTTGGATTAAGATTCTCCCATTATCACTCAATACTTTCCCGCAAACTTGTTGCAAAGTGCCAAAGCATTGCTGGTCACCTGTGCCACATTAGTCATCCGGGCCCTAATGGAAGTCTTGATCCTACCATTCACGGCCCGGCCCGCAAACCCATCCATGCATGTACTCTCATCAGTCAGCGCTGCACTCACCCAAGTCTGCAGGTTGCTCATGTGCCATGCGAATTCCGGGCCCCGAGCCCGGCCCATTTTCTTGAGCTCCCGGACCGATTTGCTCAGCCTGTCCACGCTGTCGCTCACCTCCTCCAAGCAGTCCTTTAGGGCCGAGCGCTCTCTGGGCTTCAGCCCGTGAAATTTGGTGAGTTTGGCCACGAATGCCTTTGTGGATTCGGCCCGTTTGACACTTACTGATAATGCAGTCATCACTAACTGTCGCGGGCTTTTGTGAATGGTGGAAGCATATGCAGATAGTGATTCAACGCAAACGGCGGGGTATGTGGTGGCTTTGCATGAAGTTCTAATGAAACTGGAGGCGGGGTCGGCGGCGGCCACCGTGGTTGCGGCGGCGGAGGCCAAATTGTTCCTATTGACAACATTGAAGAAAGAGAGAAAAATTAGTGAGAGAGTGAGAGTAGTAGCTCTAGCCATAATTTTCTTTTGTGGGAATTTGGGCAAGAGGGTGAGAATCATGCACCATATATTTATAGAGGTTCTTCCAATCTTATCTTCGCTGTGGAAATGGGTCCTCAAGTCTTGGCCAACAGCAACTTGCCACGCGTGTCCTGATTTTTTTCTTATTATTCCGTCACAAGAGAAATTTTAGTTCTGATCCCATACCGTAGAATTCGAATGCGAACCAATTATATAACAAATGCAATATATTTATCGTCCGATTGGTATACGATTCAGTAAAAGTGACCAACCACATCGCGACTGTGATATACACTTGCTCTGTAATTGATTTGATTCAATCAAACATGATCCAAATAAGAATTTTCCTTTAGTCCAAATGTCCCATTGCACATAGGAATATTCGAATTATCATACATTTATTATATAATTAATCACTTTTCTCAAAATATATACCAATCAAACAATAAATATATTGCATTTATCGTATAATTGATTCATTTGAACAAATCAAATCTTAACTAGAATTTCTCATCCACACTACGACTAACCAGAAATTCTAGCTTAAACAAACTTATACAGTAACACATGTTAGCTTAATTGGCAAGGATAAATCAATTTGTTTTAAAAGGTTGTGCATTCGATCCAACCTAATGATGTCATGCCTGCAAGTGAGTGGTTCATAATTATTTCTTTAAGCGATTTATGGTCTGAAAACATATTGTAATCCAACTTAACGATAAGAACCAAAATAACTGAAAAAAAAAAAACTTGTACGAAAAAAAACCCTTGATACTGCCTATGTATGTGATGATGCAGTGAGTGGGTTGGCCGTACTTAGTGGAGAAAAACCAAAAACCCGAAACGACCAATCAGGCAATAATTGAATGAAAAAATAATAATTAACATAAGATTATTTTTTTATTTAATAAATGATAGTCATAGATTTGAAGACGGAATATCTAGATTAAATTAAGAGCGGCGTTGCGCCCATGCATCGACAATCTTTGACGTTTTGTACCGACAGTGACACAAACCAACTGGGCTCCACTGTTCTTAAATGTTGGCCACATCCCACAATCTTTTTGTTCTTTTTGTAAAACTCTCCATGCAAATTCAATTGAAAAATAAGAAAAATCTTTCTTCCAAATCATCTTGAATAATACTTTAAAATATTTTATTCGATTTTCTATGTAAATATCTATAATTTAACATCCGTCTGAGTATATATATACTAATCGTCGTACTATGCAATATTCGTATATATATGCCGTGTATTTTAAAAACAAAAATCAATTTATTGATAGAAATTGATCGATGTAAGCAAATAATGAATATAATAATATATTAATTTTTAAAAAATAATGTCAACCATTTAAAATAAACAATTTTATATCATAATGTTATAAGCAATTAATCAATTACGGAAGATATGTTTATATTTTTTATATTAGCATATTTTGGAGGCGGAAGAATTTGAAACTCAAAATCGCGAGTCGCTGAAAGACGCTTGAAACACGGGGCATTGAGAGCTGAGCTCAATGTGAAAACAATCCAACCTGCTTGTTAAAGCCGTCGGGACCATAACTTTTGCTTTTTGAAAAGTAGAAGTGGTCTGTAGCTCTTTGCTTTTGTTACTTTTGGTTGCTTGGGGCTGGTCGGTATAAGTGATACTCAACACATACAGCACCAAGCTGAAAAAACGTGCTTCACACATTAATAACAATACGAATCACTTAAAATTGAACATGAAATTATAGTAATTTCGATTTTAATCACCACCACAACATACACAGAATAAAAGCTTTAAAATTATAGGTCACCGTTTATAGAGATTGGAAGGAAAGTAAATATCAAATACTTCCCTTTGTTTGTTACGAGAAAAATAAATTGAGAAGAAAAGAATAATTTTTGTAATTTTACTGAATAATCTTTCTATTCATTTTGTATTAGTAAATAAATAAATTAATATTATACTGATACAATTTTATTATATTAAAAATTTAAGAACCCTATAAATAATAATGTTTATCAAATAAGAATGAGAATATCTTTTATTAATAAAAATATTCATCAAAATGAATATTGTTCATTTATTTTAAACTATTCAGTTTAAATAAAATAATATTTTCAACCAACGAATTCGAGTTCAAACATCAATGCATTTGTTGATATCAAAAGCAATTTTGAAAAAAAATTATATATATGGGTAGTAGAATAAATAAAAATAAAAACTGTATTTTTTTGTCTTTTTAGCTTTCTACTTCCGTTCTTTCTCGCAATTTTGGACAAAAACAAAATTGAATTCTGAAGAGGTTTCATACACATTGAATTTTATTAGTTTTTTTTTTTTTTTTTTTTTGTATTCCGTGTGATATATAATGAGGTGATGAGTGAGTGTGTGTGTGTGTAATGATAATGATAATCACAGACTAGCGCATTAATCACAGTAACAATGGTACGTTGATGGTTGCCATTATTATCACGCTTCTTTCTAAGAATTAACAAGGAAAAAACGGATACTCCCACAAGGTTGTTTCTTGAAAAGATTTAAGGACAGTATGGAGGCATCAAGAACAATCCAGTGCATGCATGTACTATAATAAAAGGATAATCACACCCGCTTTTCTTAAGGTTTTATGTAATTACATTTAAATTTTTTTGTAATTTAAAACAAAAATCCTACTATTCCCGACGTTTGTTTTTGTTTATAAAATGGATCCCTCTGTTAGTCAAACAAATTATTTTATAATCAGATTATCCCTAGGAGGATGGAGATCAACACACGTCCTCACAATAGTTCAATTTTTATAGATTTGGTTTAGCTTGTAATAAGTTAGTAATAAATCAATTTAGGTTAAATATAAATGTTTACTGAATTTTGTTTGCTAGTATCAGTAAATTAGGTTATTTTTTGACTAATGAAGAGATTTATTATTTATTTGATATTTGATGGAAACAAATATCAGAGTACTATATGTAATTTTTTAAATCACATAAAATTTATATATAATTATACTAAATTCCAGGAAATGATGGTGTAATTAACTCTAGGATAAAATGAAAATGTTGTACGAGCAAGATTGAATTCTGAAACTGAAAATACTGTCGATGGTAAAATGAATGTATGATGTGGATAATTGGTTGTGGATATGTGAATCAAATATGAAATGGTTGGGGCTCCAGCCCACATTAGAAAGTTATGGGCCGAATTCAAATTTGGTCTTGCTGGGTGGAGCAACGTAAACGTGGATGTGGATGTAGGGAGTAAAGAGGAGGATGGAGCTGTGATTATGAGAATACTGCATTTTTTCACATTATTGCTCTAATTACTGACATTATCAAAGACTTGAGAGACTCGTTCCTACAGATTGCCCATTAATTATACAATACTCATATGTTCTTACCAAATCACGTCGCGTTGTTGTATGTGTTGGTGTCCAGATTAATTCAGAAAAATCAGATACTGGTGTGGTGTGGTGTGTCAGAATATGTGGCCTGTGGGCAGTGCTGCGGCCCAAAGTGGAAAATCAATCCATCCAGATTCCAACATCATCAACATATATGAAGCGCCGTTGCCCCTGCCCTGCCCAATTATTGGAATTCCCTCAATCTTAAATCTCATCTCCTTCAACTTTATATGACAGTTGCAAACTCTCCACCCAAAAACTATTATGTATTTTCAGTTTTATTTGAATTTCATGTAAAACGGGAATACTGTTGAAAATATAAAAATGATTTTTCGGAAGAACATTGACCATCATCGTCTAGATCGCCTACTAGAATTCCTACTTAATTTTCCTAGAAAGAGACTATGTGGTATTTTGCATAAGTTTGTATTTCCTATGTCTTTACTTTGACTAGGTTTTTAATTTTTCCATGTAATCTAGAGTCTCTCTTAAGCAGTATAAATAGGTGGTATTTCCATTTGCATTTCAACTCAATCACAAGTCTTGCATCATCTTTCATAGTGTCAAGTAAAGTGTTAAGTGTTTGAATATTTTGAAATTGTGTCATGTGTTGTACATCCTTAATAAATACAAGTTTTCTTTCGTTGTTCTTTTTCACGAAAAGTTGTTGATTTTGAGCTACTGTATGTAATACACTATTTCTTACAAATATATTTGAACTGTTAAGAACCCTCATCCTAAAAAATAGATTATTAAAAAGAAATAAAATTATTGTGCGTAAAAATGTCTCCATCATTTTTTATACAACAACAAACGTGTCTTAGTTCAATCATACTTTAAATACTCACACACAAAGTTACACCGACCCCACTTGACAGTCTGAAACTTCAGCTTTGTTACTCAAGAAATGAATATTAAAAATTTGTGATTTCGTTTTGAGTTTTTAACGAGAAATATGTATTTTAAATTTTCATGTGAATTTGTTAATAAAATTGAGTCTTATATTGAACTGATAAATCAATATACTTTGATAACAATACGTACAAATAAATATAATTTTATTATAATTATTACTTCAAAAATCAGAACCAAAAGAGGCTTTAATTTTGCAATAATATAAGAGGGGAGTGTTAGCTGTAAACCAAATTTGGAGGGACGATAATTAACAAAAGTATTGATGGTGAGGCAGTGATGGGATCAGGGGGTTTGCTACAAAAAAGAAAAAAAAATAAAAGTCGCACTAAGGACAAGAAAAGGCTCAAACTAATAATAGCGTGCTAATTATTAACCATAATCGCCATTGCAAAAAGACGGGATTAGAGTATAGTAATGGGGACATCATTGCTTGTGAATTTCTAGCACAACCACTCACCACTTAAACAAATGCGCCTTTGGTTAAGCATGAAAAGATGTCGTGCTCTCGGGCGACGCGACATTCATTCTTTAGGCGCCGCTGGATGCTTTCCCGCCGATGTTGACGCCCCCAATATTTCCTCATTATTCTTGCACTTGTTCTTCTTCTTATTATTGTTTATTATGCAGAATATATATATATCCAAATTAGACCAGATTGAATTTATTTTAATTAATATCCAAATTGCAAAAGATTAACCACCAAAAAAGATTATTTATATTAAAATTCATTAATATATTATATAATTCGATTACAGTAACCTCACCAACACATGAAGCATGTTAAGTACAATTTCTACTAAATCAAGAATTACAAACTTATTTATAAACACATTTTAAATAAACTTCTAAATGTTATATTATATTTGAGAAAATGTTATAAATGGACTTTTAAAATATGTGCAGAGTGCAGACATCCATAGACGTGACAAATGGTAAACATAAATTAACCACAATTATTAGTATTGTTTTCATAGGTGAGGCTAAACCATTAACTATAGTTGAATATTAAAATAAATATTGAACCGATTGTGATAAACAATATTGATTATCATGATTTTTAAATTATAATAATTTATGATATAAAAAATAATTAATTTTTATTATATATACAAGTATACTATAAAATATCAACTGCATCATGCAAGCTTTAAGTTTTGAATAAGATTCTCAAAATAAGATGATACGTCTAAAAAAATAGGGAAGACATTTTTATACATGGTTGATTTGTATGAGCTTCTTTGCTTTGAGTGGAAGCATTTAGCTCCAATTATTCGCTCACCCTATCATCAATTTAGTTATTTTGTCATCCTAATCGGATAAAAAGTGGATATTCGGCTTCTTGTACCCACTGGGTTTGGGTATTACCCAAACCCGACCCCACCAACTTGCATCATATGACCCATATTACCAGTTTTATCACTACAATATATATTCTCACAAATCAATATAACTTACTACAATCAAATAAAAATAAAGCAAAAAATTAAATTTTAACTATAATTAACTAAATTTATTACAGTTAATTTTAGCTAGAACTAAAATATTTATCAAGATTTTAATTGTGATTAGTAATTTGACTCCAATTGCAAAAACAACGACTAATAATCGTTATACAATCATAGTCAGTTGCCACTGTCGAATTTTTGTCAGTGCACAAATTACTAATTAATATTAAATTACAAAACATGTAGGTAATAATTTTAATATATTGTGGTGTAGGATAAGGATGTCACTAGATTCACAACTATGGTGACCTAATTATATACTGTGTATTAATATGACATAGATAGGCTATGGTGAGGATGAAGATGTAGGTAATTTGACCTGTGAGCAGAAGAACAGGAGATGTAGAGTAGGGGGGTGGAATGGGATTACCTTTCTCGTGGATTTTCTTTACCAGAAACGCTATAAATTATTGACGTTTTTAATGAATTCTTGTCCTTACCTAAGTTTGTGTAAATGCTAAGTCCATCCCAATTATTGCAAATTGCCAAAAGTTGCTATTATCATACATACTATTAGCCCCACATTTCTACTGTTCCATTTGACAAGTCAAATTGGTGACAGTACCATCAATTAATTGGTCTGGGTAATTAAGTCATTACTTATTTATTTAAATGTTACAAGTTTAAATTTCACTCAAAAATATATAAGTTAGTATGAAGTTGTTTATAAATTTTGATTTAAATCAATTTTTAAATAATCTAAAACTAAAAGCAGTAAAATGAAAAACACTCATTTCAACGTATTTTCAGCCATAAGTGATCATAAAGTGCTTATTTTTCAATTGAAGCTGTAAAATAAAAGACACTCATTAATCAGTGAAGACTGAATTTAATTCCTCGTAGAGCTATGATGATCAGTTTGGACAATACCAAAACGGATTTTAGTTAAAAAAAAAATTCAATTGAGATAAATACAATATATTTGATTATAATATTTTCGACATTTAAAGCCAAAAACAAAAAGGGACATAGAGTTAAGGTGGGAATGGCAGTAGATGCATTATTTCAAGTGGTGGTTTCCTTAAGTAAATGATGGGTTGGCAACTAGGCCTTCTCTTTAATACAACTGTAGCCTTTCTTACCTTTTTCTTTTAATTTAGTTGAAAACAATTTAAGACGATGCATTATGAACATCACATTCACTCACTGCTCCAACTTAAATGCAATACCTCTAAATTAAGTTTTTGACAGCCACTCCACATGAATTCCTCAAAATAGTCATAATATTTGGGTAAAAGTTAATTTTGGGTGTAATTATTAGGGTGTCTAGTCTTACCTTGTTTTGTTTTTTTTTTGTTTTTATATGATGTTTGTTTTATTACATCATTCGATACCTTTGAATACACAGTCTGATTCAATATATTGATATTTTTAAATCAAGAAATGTGTTGAAAGAAATAAGAAATTTGAGTTGAAGTAGACTATATATCCACATTTGTGAGACTCGAATTTATCGCTCAAACAATACCTCATTGTTCGTCTTAACTAACTTTTTAAGATTTTACTTTCACGAATAATCTTTTTATTTCAATAAATGTCATATTTAATTTTTAAATGGTCATTCTTTGATAAGAATAATGGGTTAATGATCTTAAGTCCGAATAATTATTTTACTCTTGTTTATTATTTTTTAAATTAAAATTTTGGTATTAAATAGTTGTGATCAGAGAAGGAGTGTGGAAAAAGAGTTAAAAGGTTGTGGGTTCGAATCTAACAAATATAGGTATACATTATTAATTTTTGAGCGTAAAAAACAAAAAAAAGCTTTCACCTAAGGCTAAGGATTCCACGAATTAAGGGAGAAAAGAGATAATGTTGTGTCCTTGAATGTCAAACCCATTAATACCAGTACTTTTTTTTTCCTACCTATACTTAATGCTACCTTTTTTTTTTTAAATAATAAAAAATCAAAATAATGTGAATTATGTCGAGTAGTAATATATATATATATATATATATATTGCATAATCTACATTTGTTAATTTTGTAGTAATGATATTTCCGAAAACTTGAATTGTGATGTAGTTGAATTTGAAATTTTAATTTAAATTGAGTTTGGTCGAATCTAAATCAATTAAATGATAAGTGTAATCCACTTATTATGTGATCGATAAATAATCACATAATAAGTATAGCACAATTATTATTTGATTGATTAAGTTCAACCAAGTGGATTTGAAAAAAAAATTTTCCAAAAAAGATCAAAATTTTAAATAAGAATAAAGTGTAGAGTGTTTAAAATTGGAATGTCTAGTAAAAAGAAAAAGGTGGATATTGCATGTAAATATAGTTTAAATTAGGACCAGCCTTCTATTTAAACAATATTTTTTCTCTCGAAAAGTAAATATTTGATTACAACTTTTTATAAATAAGAAAACATTAAAATTTAAATTAAAACAAAATGTACCACTCCCCTCCCATAAAATTTTCCTAGGAAATTGAAAACATGCCCACCCACCTACTTTACAAAAAGCTACTACACTTGTTTTTTTCTTACTTAGGTTATTTCTTCAAGAAATGGACTTTTTTCTTACTTAGTTTATTATTTAAAAAATTATAAATATTTTTTAAAATTAATAATTATTTATAATAATAATTAATTATAAAGAGTATTTTTTTAAAAATAATTAATTGAAAAAATATTTATAATATATCAAACAATAAAAAGATATTGCAATTATAATAAATTTAGAAAAGATGTTGTAATTTATTCAAAATGAAAAAGAAGGGGAGTGAGGGCTGAAATCCCAAGGTAGGTGTGACCCCCCAAAAACAGTAGACAAAAGCAGTCTCGGGATATGCCAAATCTACTGCTGAGTAGGTAGAGTGGGGGCCACCCCCTTCTTGATATTTTCATCATGATTGAAATCAAGCGGTGACGTTTACACTTTGCTACTATACATACATATTTTCACATGCTCCAAATTGTGGATGAGTATATATCACAAACTTGAATTTCATGCTCTTTTTTCATCAAAATTATCCAAATATTTATTATGTAAAAGAATAAGAAATCTATGGAATTCAACTATTTTATATTATTCGCTAATTTAATTGTCTAAAATTTCATTTCGGATAACCAAAAGTTACTTCCATCTTTTAAAATAATATTTAATAATCAGTGATGTTAGGTCAATATATTATTAAAAAATATTTTAGAAAGTTAAATTGTGTATTTTGAAGTATCACAAAGATCAATTGTGAGTCATAATATTGATGTTTTGATTCTTGTATAATTTCAATTAAGGAAACATAATAAAAGAATAGAGAATTCATATAAAAAACAAAAGATTAAATATTAGATTTATCTTAAAATGAATGTATATTCGTTGAGGGTATTTCCAAACAACAAGAAAATTAAATAATATAAAAAGAGATATAATCAACTGTCAAATGACTATTTATATAAACATAGAAATTACTATAATTATTCTTACACTATTTTTGGAAATTCAACAGACAACCCTTAACTAATTTTCCATTAACAGCCAAAAATACAAAAATAAAGAGGAAATAAAACATTTTTTTTTAAATCAAATATGGCCATACAAAATAAAAACAAGAAAATTAAAATTGAAAAAAAAAAAAGAGTAAATGCTTCATTTACTGATCAAGTGCATTAGGGCCAGTGCAGTAATTCACAAGCGGGTTCCAAACCCACTGAACCAAGAACCTCCGTCGGATTCCGTTCATGTTGTACGTGGCACCATCTTTACCGTTCAACATCTGCCCGGTGTACGACCCGCCTCCCCCTGTTCCATAAATGCCCTCGCATAAATCCGCTATTTCCACGGGGAAAACCGGGTCTTGACCCGCGTACCAAGCATTAACTAACGGGTTTGTGGATAGCTCCGCTATCTCGTGAGCTATCACGCTTATCATCCCGTCCACCCCAACGTCGCCGTTTGGTGACTTAACGGGCTTCAGCCCCGGGATATAATCCGGTACGGCGAACGGGTACGCGCACACGCCGGGGCACAGTTTAGCTGAGTTCCCCACCCAGGCGTATGGTAGCGTATACCCCACGATGGATGGAAAAGTGAAGTAATGGAAACCACATACGTTGTTGCAGAAATCCTGAACGTACACGTCGTCTGAGGTCAGCAAAAGGTATACGCCGCTCTTGGGGTTGATTGGGAGCGGGCGCGTGGAGGCGGAAACCGCCGATTTTATCACGGATTGTACGGAGAGGCGCGTGAGCGACTTTCCATGGGAGTAAAACCGGTCGTTCTTCTCTTCGCCGACGTGGACGGTTCCCGATATGTTGGCGCCGGTTTGATCGGTGTATAGCTGGACGGTTTTCCACCATCCGGCTACGGACGGTGACTTAGAGCCCGCGGCGGAGATAGAGCTGATGAACTCGCGGATAATCCGCTTCTGGGAGCTCTGCCAGGTGCCGTACCAAATGGGGTAAACGGTAATATTAGCGGTGAGGACGGGGCCCATGTGGTATTTCAGGTGAACAAACTCCGATGAACCTTCATACTTTTTCGAACCACCGTAGAGAAAATCCGTCGAGTTGGGCTTCGCATTGGGCCAGGGTCGCCAAGAAACGACCGGCACAGCGAAGAAGATGAAGAGGAGGAGCGGCCGGAGAGGTATCGCCGCTGTGAGGGGTGATGGCGGAGGCATAATTGTGGGTGCGATGAGTAGTGTGGGCTAGTATGCGAGTGGAGTGAATTGGGATTTATATATAGCTGATAAATGTTGCAAATAGGAACAAAAATTTTGAACTGGGGAGGGGTGGGGGTGGTGTTGAGTCGTCGTAATGGAGGACAGATGGATTCTTAAAAATATTGGTGGAGATGTGGGGCCGCCGGTGGGGAATCGAAGGCTTGATTGTGATCGTAATGTGACGGGTCGGATCCAAGTTCGGCTCGGATTCACCATCGGGGTTTTCTGTAATCTACAAGTAGAATTTCTACTTGGGTTTTTGGCGGGAAATAACGCGATGCAGGGGCAGTTTGGGGATTTTGGGTTTTGGGGGACCGGGAGCTGCTTCTGTTTTCTCTGCGTTGGCAGCTTTGAAGCTAAAAGCGCTTTCAAAGCATAATACTATCCGTATGCCCCATTACTTGTCCCTATACACTCATTTTCGTCCATGTCTTTCGGAAATTCCCCCCTTCATTTATTATTACTATTATTATTTCTAAAATTTTTAACCTTTTTCACGAATTTTGCAACCACTCATTCTCAAAATATTAAATAATCATAATCAACACCTTTTATCTATACAACCTATTTTATTCTGATACCACATTCTTCTTATTTTTCATAATTGAATTTCAATCTTATATCATAACACGTGTGCACATTTGGAATGTAGGTTTTTATATCTAAATTTCAAAAAATGTGTTTCGAGTCTAGTAACTTTGTATTTCAAACATATTTGTTTATATTTTTATAATTAAATTGAGTTTGAGTTTATCGAATGAAAAATTATAATTATGTTTAATAAAAATGAATTTAGACCAACTTTATTCTGAATGATCACAAATTAAATTATTTTTAAAAATGATTTAGATGTAAGAAGGTGGTGGCCCATTTAACCCCCAAGTTTTAATAGCAATGAATGAAGTTTTAGTGGAACACATACTGAAAATTTATGTATCAAGTATGAAGCTGAAGTAGTTACTACAATTTGTTGAAACGGACACGTTCTATCACCGCCCCAAACTTAATGAAATTAAATTTCAGTGTAATTAGTAAGTGGAAATCATTTTAATTTGATTACAAGTGATTGATTGCGATGCCCCGCCAATTTTTTTATGCACACATACTTTTTAAAAATAACTCCAAGCTTAGGTTGATCCATAAGCCAATGTCATAATGTGGGATGTAATAGATAGGTGGTTCATGGACGCTCTCAGCATCACCTTCCATTTCTCGTCGGAAACCACATTATTCACCGCCCTATTTAAAGACAGATGGACGATGAATGAGTTTCATGAACCGCTTCTTGCAACCTTGTCAACTCATAATTGTCATACATATTTATATATATATATATATATATATATATGCCCCACTTCGTTTTTACTAATTCTAACTCAAATTGAATTTAATTGGATATGAACTAATTATATGAAAAGTACAACACATTTGCAGTGTGATTAATGTATACTTTAGAAAAAGTGATCAATCACATAACACATAACAAACATATGAACTTGCTATGTGGATTGATTTGTTTCATCTAAATTTGATTTGAATAAGAATTTTTCCTTATCGCCACTCCAAATATTGACAAGACCAATTGTTGTTTTTGTTGGAGCATAGAGCCTAAACTGTATACTAATTTTGCGCGGTCTGCGGATGGCTTACGTCGATCAGGCATTTTATTTAAAAAAAAATTATTTGTAGAGCGACAGAAACAAATTTATTGAATTATACATGCTACTAATACGTGGCACACTCAATGTATATGAGCAAAACTATTTAAAAAGTATAAAATCATTATTCATTACTATCTTTCATTGAAAGTTTTGTTGCATGTATTTAATTTGAGTTGACTTTTTCATTAAAAAAATAATATCAAAAGACTTGGAATGAAATAAATAATTTTGAAAGATAAAATAGCAACGGAAAGTGAGAAAAATAATTAATTATTTGAAAAGGTAATTTTACCACTTAGAGACAATGGGAGCAAAGATAGAAGAAGTTAGAAGGTAAAATGAAAAGGGATTAAAAAAAAAAGGCTTGAGCAATTAAGGGTATTATTTCTTCATGCATATGACTATGAAGGATATTTTAGTAAATTTTTTATTATATATTGAATTGTTATTTTTTTTAAATTTAATATTTCTTTCATATTTTTACGGGGACTTTATTTTTCTTCCTAATTCCTGACACTTTTACCCCCCAAGTTAAATGCAAGATGTACGGTGGTTGGGAATTATTGCCCCTGAAATTAAGCATTAGGTTCATCAAGAGGATTCAAAATTGATGCACTCGACAAAAATTCCATTTTTCTTATTTATTTATTTATTTATTGACAATTAATATTAAGAGTGCAATGAACTTATACCCAAAGGTTCAACTGTCAATGTTGGATGCCTCCACAAAAGGGAAAAAATAATATATATATATATTGTACTTGAATGGTAAATACAAGCTGTAAAATAAATTGATTTTATGAGGAGTTTGGCTAAACTTATTTAAAATATTTTTAAAATTTATATGATATTAAATTTTATTTTAAAAATAAAATTATAAATGTTTGGATAAAATAAAATTATGGAGCTTATAAAATATCAATAAAGAAATATTAATAAGATAAAAAAAATTACCCAAAACTATTTTATAAAGAGATAAGTGCATAAAAATCATAAAATACAAGGGCACCAAGAGTAGTATGTAAAAGAAAAATTCCCATCTAAAATTAATTTCCAAATAAATTTAGCCATGTGTATGAAATAACAAGGATAATTATACTATTCTCTTTTGAGTTTTGGGGCATCTAGATTCTAGATGTAAAATTTTCTGTAATTTGAAAAATTGTATCTAATACTCATGAGATTTGCTTTCATCTAATAAACAGGTTCATCCAAAATTTCTTGACATTAACAAAAAAAAATTAGATAATAATTGATATATATTTTCAATTAACTATTGACCTATTGCAGGTCAAACTATCTTTTTCTTACTAAAAATATAGTCTTACAATGGTGAATATATACATTCTCACATGCTAACGTGCAAAAATGTATAAGGGTAGTTGATCATAAAAGATTTATTTTGACTTACAATATATCAGTAATACGTCAATTGGAGTTAGATGTAGATTTTTATCCTATTTTTTTTTTTTTTTACTAACGAATAGACTTATTTGTTAAACGAAAACAAAGCTAAAAAATATTAGATGTAATTCTTTAAATTATAAAGAATTCATATATAATTACATTAATGAGAGGAGAGAATTGTCCCAAAATAATAATATAAGTCTTGCAACAGGACAAAAAAAATGGTAGCAAATAGAAAAGAAACAAAACTAGGAAAGCGAAGGGCGGAGTGAATGGCGCTGGTTTTATCAGCAGCACTCTGCAACAAATGGGCCCTATTCAACCAGCTGAGCAGGAAAGCGAAAGTGGGCCCGACGTGGCCCATTTGAAGCCCAATATCCAATAAGAAGAATCATTAACTGTCCTCTCTGGGCCCATCTTCGGCCCATATGTCCTGACAGTATAAGCTCTTTTTGTATGGTGAACTTCACTTCACACGGAGAGCTGTTCTTTTTTGTATCTTTGGGTGGAAGCTAGCCCACGCGGCCGCTGACACATGTTATGCTGTCACATTTCTCACGCGCTGCCGCTTCATTGTCCCTCTCTTCAGACAATGTTGCGGAAACTTTGGGTACTGTTTCTCCACCGCGGGATACAGAAGGACAATCCGTGAAGGGCGGGTGGCGCTGGCAGCCACCTCAACGGCTGGAGCGTGGTCTGACGCTCCGCCACGGGTTTAGGAGAAGTGGGCCTCGGAAATGGGAGTCATTTGACCCTAGACAAATTTTTGGGCCTTTGATGTTTATAATAATAATAATATTACTATTAAAATTCTCCAATATGATAAGAAGGTTGGAATTACTATTTTAACCAACTAATTAATCTCTATCATGTCGTTCTGGTTCATTTTCTAGGGGTAATTATGTACTTTTATGCTTTTCTTTCAAATGAGTAATTCCTTCGATCCCTTTGAAGAGTAATGGTTCATACAATATTTTGTGTTTGCAAAAATAAATTACGAGACAAATAAAATAAAATAATATGGACAAATTATTTTTATAAATTTAAATAGAAAAATATTAAAATTTATGAAGTGAAGATAATTCTCTTATTATTCACTACAAATGTCGATTCAAGGTTTTGAAATATTTCTTAGACGCGAATTGCACGGTACGTTCTACTTTGAAATTTGGTAACAAGGCTTCAAATATTTGATGCCAAGGAACGCGTGGGATTCTCACAGTTGTTGAGTTTCATCGTGGCAGATAGCTTTTGTATTTGAGTTATTTTAATTTATTGTGTGTTATAATTTACGTCTTGTCTTGTGTGGTATGGAATAGAATGATTTGTTGGGAGATAAAGATAGATATGAGTAGGCTTTGACATACAATTTGAGCTTGAACACCATAAACTTTGTCGTGGATCCGTCCCCAAATAGGCCAAATTTAAACATATTTTAGATCAAATCAGCCAATTCAAAATAAAATAAATAATATTCATTTCGAATCCATAAAAATATATAACACTCTAATATAATATAAACACTTAAACAAATTTGTTTGAACACATTTAAATTGTCATGGACACTTAATTTGGAATTCAAATGTCAACCAATTTTTTGGGTTTTTATTTAGTAATTTATTTTAAAATTTCAATATTAACAGTAATCTCTACCTTTTTTTTAATTTTTAACTTTTATATAATATATATATATATATATATTAAAAGCAAGCTCAAATTGCAATTATTTAGTTGGAATATAGTTTAGCTTATTTAATTAAAATGAAATGATTTAGGGAAAAGGGAGCAAATTAGGCTTTAAGGAAAAGAAATGATGCAACTTAATTGTGTAACTATGATCGATCACTAAAGTGGTTTCAAAAGCATTAATCACCGAAAGAAACCTCAATCATACACATCAAAATTAACAATCAATCATCATCCTATATCACATCACAAAAAATTACACTAACTGTTTTGAAATTTATTCTCATCTAACAAATAAAACTATTCATTAATAAAATTATCAAAATCTACTCCTAATCGGCTTATTACAAAATTATTATAGGTCAAATATATATTTTTTTGATCAAACTACCCATATAAGTTAGGGTGAAGATGTACTCTATACATGCATTAACACGTGTAAAGATATATGTGGGTAGTTTGATCAGAAAGAAAAATTATTCAACTTGAAATAAGTCAATATTAAATTAATCAAGAGTAAATATGAATTTTTATTCAATTTTTTGTTAATATCAATAAATTCTTTAAATACTGACTAATAGAGATATCTATTTATTTATTTATTGATTAAAAGTAACTATTAGACATAATTTTTTAAATCACACGAAAATTCCATATAGTTATATTAAATATTTGAGGAGTACAGTGTAATTATCGCAACTTATAATTAAGGTTTGTAATGTATTGATTCATTCACTCCCAATGAAAAAGAAAAAATATCAACAAAGAAAAGGATTCTTTCTTGTAGCATTGGAATGTCAAAAAATAGGAGTAACTTGGGCCAAGAATATGGAGCCACCTCAACTTTGGGGCCGAGGCCTCATTTAAGCCCATCTTCATTGGGCTTTTTTCTTGGCGTCATACTCATTTTGACAGTAATTCCTTCACCAGCTCCCCTAAAGCTACCACTCTCTTTGTAGCCTTTTAGATTAATCATTCTATGGTAAAAGATGAAAAAAGTAACAGTAAAATCAGTTATCTTTCTCACCATTTCTATTGCTATCTCTATTTCAAGTCACTTAAAACTGTATCTATAGTTGTATAAAGAGAAAAGTAGTCCGGCGATCACAGCTCTCACATTGATGTTGTACTACTGCTATATTGATGATCAGTTAGCCAATTTTGTATGAGAATTTGGATATGTTCAGCTAACAGCATAGCATAAATTCTCCAAGTGAAACACATAAATCAGAAATACACCCCATGAATGATGGACCAGGGACCATACATATGTTGGAAGTTCAGTTCTCAACTTTTGAAAGTATTATGCATTAAGAGTAAGTAAATAAACAAAATACCTACATTCCCTTTCTTGAATGGTCTTTTCACAACCCTTGCTACAAATCATCGGTTCATTACTCAGAGGCGGGAATTCCAGACTTCTAACAGGGCCGGCAAAAACACATAAAAATTAGTCTTCAACTTAGACTAGCAAAATGAAGAAATACAAGGAAATGCAATGGGTGTAGGTGTCTAGGAATCAGCAATGGTAACTTCAACTTCCACACCAGGTTCGATGGTGATTGAAGTAATCTGCTTCACAACATCTGGGGAACTAAAAAGGTCAATCACTCGCTTGTGAACCCGGAGCTCAAATCTGTCCCAGGTATTAGTTCCTAAACAACAAATTCCACAACACCAAAATTTAAATCCATATATCAATAGCACCAAGCCTATGTGATAGCCACTAAGCACATGAACAATATGAAGAAGCTCAATGCACAAACATAACACAAAAGTAAAAATTAAAAAAATTCTAAAAAAACATATTTGGTTGAGTTATCTTATGTGGAAAGATACAATCAAAGATTTTACACCGATCAAAGATATAAGAACATGTTGGTTTTAAACAATAAAATCCCTGCTATAGGAAATAAATTAAATAAATATTTTCAAAGATAAGGAACCCGGGCCCGTCCAACTGGATGCAATTCCACACAAGAATATGATATAAGAATTCTTTTACACCAGTGATAGGATTCATACCTTCACCACATGGAGACTTCCTAGTGGTGATGTGAAGAACCTTGGTAGGCATTCTCACTGGTCCCTTTACCCTGAGCCTCTTATCTTTGGCACCACGTACCAAGTCAGCACAAACTGTCAACCAAATTTTCAAGTCATCAATGTCTCAAACTATTACAATGAGATCTAAAATCAGAAAGGCTAAAATTGATCTTCAAAAAACAGACCTCAGAACATATCTAGTCAGTAGTAAGTTTCTTCCATCTGATTAAAAATTTCATCTACTAAACAGGGCAATTTATCCCCGCACCCTATAAGCTAAGACAGAATCAAACATACTCAATCATTGTCCGTTAGGTCGTTACCTATACAAGTACACTTAACGATCATTGTCCATAGGTCATTGTTACATATATAACTAAGTAAAGTTGGTGGCATACACTCAGATAAATCATTTTCTTATACAAGACAGGTGCAGTAAACAAAATTGATAAACTCTGTATCACTTAAAACAAAAATTTCGAGCTCAAAACACCAAAACGAGGATGATAAAAAACGTAAGACTACAACATTGATGATGACAGTAGCATAAAATTCTTAATCCACAGTCTTGAAATGAAAAAACAAAAAACAATTTTAGCTGCATCAACAAAGTATACCAGATAAAAGAATTAATATACAATGGTTGAAGTACAGGCACAATCCTTATCTGCACGATCCAAGCTAACTAGGTAATGTTCATAGCGATTATAATCGAACGCATACAGCATAGTAATGCTAGAAAAAAACAGCAAAACATCCTCAATGTGGCATTCGTATCAGAACAAACCGAAATTTCTCTACCCTCTAATCATCAGAAGGCTATTAACATAAAAAGATCAATACATAACTAGAGCAGCCAACGGTATTAAGATTAAAAGGGTCCACCTTTTTCGAGATTCTTGACGTTCTTGGAGGACAAAGTGATACGGATCTTGTGAATCTGCTCTTGGGGCTCCTCCAACCCCGGTTTCGTCGGCTTCATAGCTGCGTACGCCATTCTTTTTCCCTCAGCTTTTCTCTCTGAAAAAACAGACACACAAAGCACACTGTCAATCAAAAAAAAATCCTTGGCAAACAGCAACTTCAGAAACAGATTTTGGGGGCTTAAAAATATCATCATCGGAGCACGCAGTTGTTACCGGAGGCAAATTGAAGAGTGCGGCGGAGCTGGGAAAGCCAAGCAGTTTCTGAGCTTCGACGACCTCTCAGAGAAAACAGAAGCTCAGCGTATTTTAGATGGGTTTATAAACCCAGGCCTAGGGTTTTCTTTTTGGTTAATTGCTTCTACCTCCCCTGAACTTACCATAATTACAAAAATATACTCAATTACTTTTTTTTCCCCCTGACGGACCCTTTATATTTTTTTTACTTTCCCCCTTTTTGTTATGTAATATAAAACTTCTTCCTATTTAAAAGATATAATAATAATAATAATTTAAGTCTGGCCTTTTAAACAAAGTGGTGGAACAGTCGGATAGTATGATACATCTTTTCTTTGAAATAGAAATTATATATAAATTTTCTCGAGTAAAAATTATTTTGATATCTAAGTTTGACATGTGAGCTTTTACAAGTGATCTAATTCATACCATTATTTTTCATAAAAAATTAAATTGATACACAAGTTTTCATGAATACTTTAATTTTAATTGATATTTGATTTTTTCATTAACATCGAAGAGATACTTATATCTATCTTATATTTTATAAAGATGAATATATTCTTTAATTAAAAAAAAGAATCTCTAATTTTTGCGATTTGAATCAGCATTAGTCTTAAGTATTCATTAATTTTTTATCATGGTATATTCTATGATTAAATGAATAACATGATTTATTTTTAATAATAAAAGTATTTATAAATAGTTAGATATTATAATTAATTTCTCAAAATTATAAAATAAGGAAAAGCAGGGTGAAAGTAATTTGCCTTTTCATTATTTTTTGTATACCTTTTACTGTAACTTTTTTTTTCTTAAAACATACTAATTTAAAATTAAATTAAAAAATTTACTTTCAGTAATATCGTTAATTTTTATTTTTAAGACCATCACTGCCAACGCAATCTATTAAATGTTAATTTTAATTGCTGAATGAGTATTCATATATTCTAAACTAATTTATTATTCATTTATCATTTATGACTATAATATTAGGTCATAAGAAGCGGACATAAAAATTAAGTTAGATTAAAAGGTACCTTTGTGATTGTAAAATGTTATAGATATATATATATATTTAAATTTTATGTAAAAAAACAAGTATCAATTATTGTATTTATAAAAATTCATATATCAATGTGATATTTGTACCGAAACTCGTGTACTAATTATATTATTTGCATGAACTCATCTATCAATTTGCTCATGGTTTTCTTTGATCTACAAAGATATAGAGAAACATGATTAAAATACTCGACACCTTTGAGGAATGGAGAAGTGTATCATAAATCAATACAACCTTATCTCGGTATTAATTTTCTTTGTAATCCTAATTATTTATCTCTAGATTTTTAAATATTTTGTAATTTTCCAAATTGCATGTTGGTTTCTACTCCGCACAAAAAGAAAAACGGAAAATGAATTCCATTGTTAGACAATCAAAGTACATAAATTTTCTAAAGAAAAGAGTAACTGTAAATACATAAATCTCAACCATGTTTGAAAATTCAAAACTTCCATTGTACTTCTCGGGGTATGTTTTAGCATTCAATAAGATGTGTGCCTTTTTCAACTTCGGTTGCTACATAATTTTGCACTTCACTACATCTTAAATTTATATTGAAGTTTTTCTTGACATATCGCAATCAATAGTTTTCATAGGAATCCACAAATCAGCTAAAAGCACATGTCTGAACAATGAAAGCCACATAGCAGAATTGAAGTTGGTGGATTGCAGCTAGTGTAGCCAAAAAATGAGATCCAAATTTTGCCATCCATTTTTCAGTAAATTTGTAAAACAAAGGGACAAAGATTGTAAATCAACACATTTTTTGCCAATATTTGATTCCTAAGATATTGCATCACCACAGCTACACCACCTACGCTGCTAGTCCAAAAATATCCCATCTTGATCTTAGCTTAAGCCACTAGAGTGCTGGCAGTGGTTGATTCGCTGCAAATAAAAAGTTTTCCATCAAGTTGAAGAATAACATGTACATGAAAGAGAAATCTATGCGACAAACAACAACAACAAGAAACAGAATAGACAATACTAAGACTCCAAAATTAACATGGGCGACCCAAGATATTTCAAAAGAAACAATTGCAGCTTGACAAAACATAAAACTACTCCGGCAATCAACAAACTATTAACTGGTAACACGGAAGAAATTTGACATCAATAACTTGCCTCCTTTTAGAGAACAGGAGGGAGATTTAAAATCTGCCAAGTTTGTTAAGGATACAGAATCCATTATGTTAGAAGCTAATATGCTACCTTGTTAGAATCAGCACTCTTGAACTTATCCTCAATACAGCAATGAAATTGTATTATTTGAATAACTCTCTACCAACCTAAACCATGTATGTAAGCAGCAGGGACTAGCACGGTAGAAGCAGCAGTTTTGACATAAACTTTTATTACCTAATACAACCTAAGGCACGAATCATGTCATTCAGTCCAACTGATAGTGTTCGTGAATAAAAATTTCAAGGCACAAGCCTAAGTGCATTCATATTTGACAATTTTAGGAAAAATTCATCATGCAGCAAAACGGGACAAGACAACAAAATCCACCAGATAAGAATACCCAGGCAACACAATTCAGAAGGTTTCTACCTCGCAAGTCAGAGATTAAACAGCAAAGTTAAACCAAAAAAAACCGAGTAGGATGCGGAGAAAAGGAGAAAACAAAGAAGAGCATTACTATTTCCAGACGGGTGGGAGCTTCTTGGTCTTCTTGTAGTATCGAGCCAAACGGTGAATCCTACTCTCCACCAAAATCAACCTGAACTTTGAATCTTTATCCTTCCTGTTCCTCTCCAAATGCTTCCTGATTGCAACTGCTTTCTTGATCAAGTGGTAAAGATCCTCCGGAATCTCCGGTGCAAGGCCTAACACATAAAAAACCAAACAACTCAAATCATAATGAAAACACATTTTATTCACTATAAAATTTCACATTCAATAGTAGAAATTCGTAATACCGTGAGCCTTGAGAATACGCAGAATCTTGCTTCCAGTAACGCTCTTCACCTGAGCAATACCGTGAGAATCACGAAGAATGACACCGATTTGTGATGGTGTCATGCCCCTCTTCGCAAACTTACATATATTCTCCTCAACCTTGTGGATTCGAATTTTTTAGAAGAATTGAAAAAAACAGATTAAAATCCTGTCAAATACAATACAAATGCAAGAATCCAAATGCTTGCACAAAAGTGAAGTTCAGATTAGATAAATTTACATCTTGAGAGGAGATTTTGAGCCAGCTGGGAGGAGTCCTCTTGTAAGGCAGGGCTGAAGCAGAAATACCCTTACTGAAATCAAATAACATAAAACGCCCAAAATAAATGTGATGCCACGGAAATCTTTTTCGCAAAATGTAAACGTGATTTGCAGGTTATAGATAACGACGGAGAGAGGGAGTACCCGCGGCTGTGCATACGACCCATGACGGCGGAGGTGGCGGGACTCTGTTCTCACCGATGAAATTCGCTTGATTCTGTAAACAAAGGCCAAAAACCCTAGATCCTGAGACTAGTGTGACGATTATAGATAGGGTTTTAATATGCTGTTGAATGTAGAGACGAAAAATTTCTGTTGGGTTTTCTTCTGGTCCGGCCTAATTACCAAATTTGAATGTGGGCCAATAATAGGTCCATTAAGCCCAAATTTACGAAGCGAGGCCCAATCGAATGGGCCCCAACCTTGCATTTGAACCCTGCTATTCGAGCCAACTGAGCCTCTCAAATTGTTATGATTAAATTGTGATTAAATGGGAATTTGCGTACTTCAATTAGAACTGGTCTGAACTATAATCTAAAAGCGAAGCAAATAAAATCCAAGCGATTGAGGCTGTTAGCAAAAAAGCTTAAATTAAATGATTTTTAAGTTATAGTTTAAATTAAATTAAATGAAGATGTTTGAGAATATAGTTTTTGCTTAATACTTTTTTTTAAAAAATTCAGCTAAAATACAGTAAATTTATAAGTTGGTGAAAATGTATTTATTACAACTTAAGACATTTTGTAAATAAATTAAATTTTCTAATAACTTTTTTTTATCAAATCTAACTTTTGTATGTTTCAAAAATCCCCCGCACCTACTATAATTAAAATCTATCCACCTCCAAGATAATTAAATAATTTTGCCAAATACTTCCACATTAATTTTTTTTCTACTTATAATTATTACTTTTAAACAGTACCAACTTTCACATCTCATCTCTTATCCACTTTTTCTAAAATTAAGCACACTTTTGAAAAAGCATATTTTTTCGCAAAAAACCCCCATTGCCTTTGTGGAGGAAGCTGGAGACAGGGCGTTGCAGTCCCACAGATGCATTATTGGCTGATCTATAAAGGTACGTTACTGCTACACCATTATTATGCAGAATCAATTGACAGCCACAACCCTTCTTATCTCCAGCTCCAAAATAATACTAAGTATGGAATAAAAGATCATGAAACAGGAATCACCGTTCTCTAGACTTAGAGAGGCAAGTCATCTTTACATGCAGATTCAACGTGAGAACAACTCGTTCACACAACAGACAACTTCTAAATTACACCTAAACAACAATGAGTACAAAATCAAAACCAAACACAAGCCTCAAGCTCCAGAAAACACTGACTATGATATTGGAACTGTGAAGCCTAACGAAAATGCTTTGTAGCAAACAACTCCTAAATTACACCTAAACAACAACAAGTACCAAATCGAAACCAAACACAGGCCTCAAGCTCCCAGACAATACTGACTATGATATCGGAACCGTGAAGTCTAATGAAAAAGCTTCAGCATCCCAGATAAAAAACTACTCTTGAAGAAGAAAAAACAAGAATCCTGCTTCAAGTGAATACATAACACAATGAGTATCTGGATAACCTGCAGGTGGAAGTCACAAATTTTGCCTTCATCAGACTATAAAGCATTGCAAATTCTCTCAACTATAAACAGCTAACTGAATACCAAGCACTATGCGGCTGGATAAAGAACAGGACATGAAAAGAACCAGAGAAAAGGTCTTCCACGGTTCCACCTTTATATTTTGATTACAGAGGACGAACAAGCCCCTAAAAATTTCCAGTCTCTACTTTCTTCAAAGCTTTTTACACATTACATATAACTAAAGATTATCTAGAAGATATGAGAAATGAGTAGGCAACATCGTAATCTTTCCACATAACAGCCAGCCCTACTTTCTTTGTCATCAAAAGAGGAACTTGGACAGAAACTATTTCCTTCCTCAGAAATCTCTACTAAATGTGCTGATCAAATGGGAAACACCAACATCTAGTTTGGTCTCTGCAACTGGCAATGGAAATCTAAAGGTGTAGGCAATACACACCAATACTGTTCGCTCATCCCAAGATCAGCATGCAATACTCATTCTGGCCCAAATTATCCATCAACAGTGATTAAGATTTCCCTTTGGAACCATGGCATTGTAACACAGATTCCTACCGCTAGCATGAACTATCAGTTTGTTATACATAATATCATTATGAAAATTGTCTGATACTTCCTTGCATCCTCACCGTACAGGTGCAACAACTTTTTTCCCCTCCCTTATTTGCTAACCAAGTGAGAGAATAAGCAACTTGAGATCAATAATGTCTTGGCAGGTAGAATAGAAACGTCAAATTCACTAGTTGCCAGAGTTTTAGACTAGATACAACACTGTCAAACCACTATATGTCAGCTGAGAGTTTCACAGAGAAACAACCATTTACTTGTTTATCGCGGTGCACATAATCCAAGAGTTGAGATAAACAGATTGCACAATGAGAAAACAATTTCAGTAGGGCATCCAGGCCAACAGAACTCCAAGTATAGAAATGTGATATCTATTCCGAATGCTTGTCTATTTGGAAGAAACAACACAGGTATGTTTAAAATGAAGAATTTTAAGCAGCTGGAAAAATATCTGGACATCAATGATAGACCTTTGAACTGCAAAAAGTATAATAAGTTTTAGGTACAAGAAACAGTAAACACCTAGAGTTCCTTTACAGGAGCCAAATTTCAAGTTTGAAATGCCTGAACATCCATAGAAGAGCACATCAAATGCCAACCATGGCCTAACAAATAAACTCCTCAAAACATGATAAAAGAGAGGTTAACTGCAAATTCGCACATGGCTTAAGCTAAAACATACGACTTGCCCGATTATATACCAATTAGAGGCAGACGCTATATGCTCCTCCCCTTTCTACTTCCACTAATAACTCCTAGATCCACTATAATGTGATAATAACTCAAGAACATCATGAAACCGCACAGATAGCAATCATTCGCGAGAAATTACAACTGTATAATATCTCAACTTCCTCAAAAATCACCTTCTCACTTGGCGACCATGCGGGCGATGAAATCCTCGTACCGGATCTTGCCATCGGATCCAACATCGACTTCGCGGATCCACTCATCAAACTCCGCAGGCTCCAATTTCTCGCCAATGCTGGTGAGGATGTGCCTGAGGTCCGATACAACGACGTAGCCAGTACCGTCCTTGTCGAGCACCTTGAACGCGTCGCGGAGCTGGCGATCGAAGGGCTCCGGCTTCAAGTGCTTGGACATGAGGTCGAGGAACCTAGGGAAGTCGAAGGGGGCATTGAGACTCTCCTGAGCGATTATCGACTTAAGCTGAGCTTGAGTAGGGTTTCCGCCGAGGGAACGCATCAGGATTCCGAGCTCCGACGGAGCAATCTTGCCGTCTCCGTCGGTGTCAAACAAAGTGAAGGCTTCCTTCATCGATGACACCTGATCGTCGCTCAGATTTTTCCCCATTTCCGACTTTTTCTGGGTTCCCCTTTTTTCTGGTTTTCAGTTTCTGTACCTTCTCAGTTCTTATTTTTTGAGAAACAAAAATCTGATAACGTTTTTGTTGCTTGGGAAAGGCACAGCTGGGCCATGAATACAAACATGGGAAAGTGCTGGGTCACTTGCGAAAACTAACGAAAGTTTGGGCCTGCAAATTCTGTGTAGCCCCATTCGAGATGGGCTGAAATGCAAAAACAGGGTAAAAAGATTGTAGTTGAGTCTGTCAGACAGCTGCAAGACCATCCCAGCCAACCGAAGCTAACTGAGAACGATCCTCTACTGCCCTAATGGCCCAGTAATCGGAGCCACAGAGCTGTTAATCACGCTCTGGTCGAGCAGCCATAGTTCATCCACCAGACTTGGTTTCCTGTCTCCTTAGAACTCAAGGATACAGAGGTACGAGCCTATAGAACAGATCCTGTTCAAGTAAGGTCGTGCACTGTCTTGCTTCTCTTCATTATATAAAAAGAGCTTTTATAATGTAAACTACCAATGTGCGATTCTGTTTTTGCTGGACTTTGACACACCCGCCTCTGTGCTGCTGCCGCTGTGAGTCCAATAAAGTGGCTTGGGTTTGACCCGGTCGTTAATGGGTACGGATTGGTTGGAATTCGGGTTCACTTACAGTTTGTGCATGTTTTTAAAATTCTTTTACTAATCTTAAGATCTTTTTATTTTGTACTAATTGACTATTTAATATTATACCAGCATTTATGCACGTTATTACTTTCACTTCTAATAATTCGATATCAAAATATTCAAAAATTAAAGACATTTAAAATATTATGGAAATATACAAAAATATAATATAGAGGCAAGTAATAGCATCTATGAACCGGTTAATTTATATTAATATCCGCAGATTCGATAAATTTTGACTAACGCTGGAATTTATTTATTAGACGGAAGTAAACCTCAAGGGTGCTAGATGTAATTTCGCAAACTATAAGAGGTCTACGTATAATTACACCAAACCTCAAGGGATGGATGGGAGTGTAACTATCCCTCACATTTAACCCTTTATAAGTACAAGAATATACATAAGAATGTTAAATGACGTACAAAATAAAATAATTACATCAATATTTTTCTAAATGAAGAATTATTTAGAGGAGTGTAAGTGTAATTTCAAAACTTTTTTTTAGAGAAAAGTGTAATTTTTTATTTTTAGAAGAGGGGATATAAGTGTAATTAACCCAACTAATAAATGACAAATGGGCATATGGGCTTCTTGGGTTGTTGCAAAGACTTTGATTAATCAATTGACAAAAAATGAACAATCATATTTGTGTTAGGAGAGCTTTCACAACACACCTCATCAACAAGCCCTTTTGAGATGTGCTGCAAAAGCAGCTTCCCCAATACACTTTTTGTTTTTCTAAGCAAAGCCTTTATAACTGCATTCTCCATCCACCACTCTACTAAAACAAGCTCCACAAAAATCTTGAAATATTCCCACTAAGGAAAAGGAACACTAATGCTGGACTCAACAATATTTGAGTTGATCAGCATAGCTGCTTCAAACTCCCTCATGGTCTTCTGCTTCTGCAATCTCATCATTGCTGTACTACTTGTTGGCAGCTCATCAAAGCCAAGTTCCCAGTTCAATGAAGTGGATGAAAACCAAGAAAATTTCAATAAGACTTCAGTTTCTTTGTCTGAGCAGAGTGTTGTACTGGTTGAGGGGGCAAAGGAGTTGTCATCTGTGAGCGTAACGATGGTAGACAATGAGACGATGAGGCCGAGCCGGCTGGACAATGCCGATGACGATGTTGATGATGATGATGGTGATCTGAAGAGAAGAGTTGAAGAGTTTATTGAGAAAATTAACAAGGGATGGAGGGCTGAAAAAGTGAGATCGTATGCTTTAGGCCAATGACATGCCGTTGTGATTTCAACGGTGGACGTGCGGGGAAAATTTGAGTTTGGTGTCGGATGTCTCTCTTGACGTTATAAAGTTTAAGTTAAAAGACTGGCACATAGTGTATATTACAAGAGTTTTCTTGTTCTTGTTACCTCATGTAATTGAGAATTAATGAATATTGATAGAAGAGAAGAGTCTGGTTTATGTTAGAGAAACTACAAATTTGTAGGAAGCTCGATATAAATGTTGACATGGTTGAAGACGTGGCATTTTTAGGTTAAATTACTAAAATAACTAAAAATTGACATAATTTTTGAATTACAGAATCAAATTATAAATTTTAATTGTCAAAGGATGCTATTTGGAATAGATACACATGGATGAGAATAAAGAGGAGCCAAAAGGGCTTATTTAGATGGATCTAAAAATTCAAATGTAATAAATTTGTTGTAATCGTTAATTTGTTTGTCCTAATCAGATGGTCTCTTGCATGCTGCTAAAAAAATCCCATGTGTTATCCAGTAGCAAGAGTTTCCGTTTCTCAAGGAGAGCAAAGAGATGAAGATTATCATGTAAAAATCTGATACCACTATGTTATTTTCTATAATTTGGATACAGAAATTATATGATTTTTCATTTCGGACTTAGTATGTAATAAAACTGAAGGATACGTATCAATCATTTTATAGTTTGGTCTAAAATTATATTCTAACCCAATTTTTGCAAATCCAACTTTGAAATAAGTTGAAGTGGGATTACAGGGGGCAATATTCTCTGTTGTTCTAGTACAGATTTCAAAGAATACTCGTAAGTTTTTGCATCAAAATAAAAAAAACTCATGTACGTTAAATACAATAAAAAAAATGTAATAGAAATTAAATTAAAAAATAAAATGTGGTAAAAAGAAGCTTTTAGGAGCAGATACGTAGTTTTATCCTTGGATGTGAAGGTTGAGGAGTTGGCGATGCCTCCAAACAATTTAGTAAAGTAATAAAAGGTAGCGACGCGTGCTCCAGTACACAGATTGCGATGCACAATTGCACATGAGCTTCGCAGGCAGGCAGTCCTTTGAGATCCGCTTTATTATAAAAAGGTCCTTCAATTTCTAAAAATTACAAATGAACACCACATACAGTCATATCCCTTTTCTTTAAATGGAGCAAACATGAATCCCGTTTACTCTTTTCAAACTCCTCCTTTTATCATCAAATCTAGTTGAGCCGAACTAAAAAAATATGCCCGACATCAATATATTATATCCAACGAGTCGAAAGCAAACAAATTCTAGACCAAGTATCACAAACTCGTGAATGTTTCAACTATAATCGAAAAATAAGAATTCGAGTTTCACACATAGAAAGACTCCATCTTAGGCCAGAGAGAAGTTTGATACAGACAACATGAGAATCCTACAAGCAAATATGTCCTAACTCAGCACCTAAACAAGGGCAACTTTGGGTCAAACAATCAAAACATGCTCTACTCTGTCACAACATCCTTAGGTCAGGAAGAAGTAAGCCTAAAAACTCTTTCCCTAATAAAAACAGCTATGATACAAACACGTGTAAGAAAATCAGCATGTTATTTCATGGCTTTGCTCTAGAGAATCTTCTCCGGGCAACGAAACGTTACTTCTAGGTTCTGAGGTCTTGGAGTGGTGCATGGAGTTCGCAGAAGCCATGTTGTTGTCTCCATGGAATGAAGTAGAGGTTGTAAGATTTGGCTTTGGTCCGCTGTAGGCAGCTTCATATCTTTCTTCAGATACGGGGTTGGTTGGGACAGGGCCGAAGGCTATTGTACGCTCGTATTTTGGTTTCTTGGGCTTTTGCTCCAGCTGGTGCCCTGGGAGAAAACTGCCAATCACCACCTGTTGCATTTAAAGATTCAGACAAATTTGCAAGAGATGGTTCCACGACACTGTTTGCAAACTATGTCTGGTCAGAAACCCGTTCGGGCAAGTCCTGTTTTGACAGACGATCAGTGCACAGGCAAGAACTGTCTTAGGACATTCTTCATGCCGTGGCAAAACACACACACACACGTGTAGCGTGTGTGAGATTTTGATAACCCGTGCTCATTATGCCAAATAGCTGGAGATTATTTTGAGTTACAAAAATCATCAAACCTGAACAGGGCCTGCTGCAACTAGCATGCCGGCAAGTCCACCCCCCAACACACGGCCATCGGGCCCAGCCAAAGAGACGCTCATCCCTCCTGATCTGCTTTTCGTCAATCCATTATCACTTGGCATAAATGATCCCATGAGAGACAATATCTCAAAACGTCCCTGTATAAAAACCTATTAACTTCACATGCATATAAAAAAAACCTGTCTGCTCGGGCAAGGGTAAAGTCAGCCACATAGGGAATTACAATGTTAGTTCATGATGAGAGAAAAGGTTCCTACCTCGTATGTCAAAGTACCACCAGACGAATTAGGTTGACGGAGCGTAACGTTTGAGATAGTACCGTTTGCAGCCAGAATGCAAATGGCTCTGGACCCTTGTTGAGAAAAAGATATTATCTTCATGTTAACATCCTGTTACAAAAGAATGACGTCAAAAATCAGCAAAACTAAGACGACTTGCGAGAATAAACTACTTTAGCCGCAACACTGCTATGTCGTGTCTAGACGTGCAATACACATATTGGTAAGATTAAGAGGGCCAATGGTAAATATTTCTTGATTACAGTCTACACCAGCATATCCAATATCCAGGAAATCAAAGAAGACATTAAAAGAAAGATTGTGATAGAAATTAAAAACGATAAGATGAACAAAATTGTATATTTGAAGTACCTCGCCAGCATTAACGGTAATCACATGGGGTATGAAACTTGCACCGAGTGAGAATGCCATCGTTCCCCCTACAACATACGACTCATCAAGGCATTTTGCTTGAGATAATTTAGAATATCACAAAGAACACAAAACATGTGAAAGTTTAGTCATCAGCCATTGCTAGATCTAAACACAACTGTAAATTCATTTAGGCCTTTCATTTCAGTTCTTACACAAAAGTTCACAGGGACAAAACTTATAAAGGACAAGGAATCCACCCAAGCACATGCAAGCCCACGTGTTAATCAAATAAATGTGTAGAATTTCTAAATATACATCAAGAAAGTTATTCAGGACTATTTTAATCCCTCGAAATCTTGATCTCAACTATGGAACTCAACGTTACAGATACGTTTAAACAGTGCCAATTAACGTACTGAACTATCAAGAACACAAATCTTATTCCTATTCAAGGGTGTGATAAGTTAACAGATCATATAGCTCATTGTTTATCTTCATCAGCTCCACAGCTGCTGTGCCAATGTGTAATTACTGAAGAGAAATCCAATTTCCAATTATCCTTTTGAATCTAGTGAACGTGGCAGAAGCATCAGAGGGATGCTAAAACAGATTCCGAGTCTGGATCCTACTTCGAGGCTCGTTTGAGAAAAAAACGAAAATCAGCATACATGATAGGGCAAGAGAATGTTGTTCGAATTGGAATATGCTTTATAGTTAGACTTCGTTCCTGTTAACATTAATTCTGTCTATTCTGAGCCTCCACAAAGTCCACCTGGCTTAGATCCACGCACGTTACGTCATCTCGTCATCACCATTTTCTCATTCAAGTTCTTTATTCTTAACTTGCCATTTATGATACTGCAATTATTGAGTAAAAGACAGATCTTTTGTCTTGTCACATCAGCAGAAACAAAACCTGATTCTCAGTTATCATTCTATTTTGCTCAGAGCATCAAACTACCAAAAATCACACTTGCTGACAAGGGCCCCAAATTCGGTCCCGATCCCAAATCAGATACTAGCATGTTATTAAAATTGACCAATAAACACAGAGCAAACAGCAAAGAGCACCCACGAAATATAAAGCCGATCAGTCGATAATCTATATTGTTTCTCAACACTTGTAACCAACCACAAGCATAAGAATACAATAATCTCAGACAAGTTAGCAACAAAGCAATCTCTTTTTTGTTGTCCATATAATCTATGATCTCGACGTAACAGCTCTAACAGTAAATTAACCACTGTGTAAAACTGAAACTTAAGATTAACATATTAAGCACCAAATCATATACTTACCAGGACTTTCAAAGTCCAATTTATGTTTTTTCTTGGAAGAGTCAAAGGATCGGCCTGAACTGTGCTTCCAAGCTGAATAATCACCAGCAAGCGGAATCGAAGCCGATATTGGCATAGGTGACAATGCCACAATAGAACCATCTGCTGCATACTTTCTTGGCCTTCCCCTCTTCTTCTTCACCTCCGTGGCGGCTGCTGGTGCAGCAGCACTCACCGGAACCGCCGGTGAGGGAGGCACAGCCGATCCAGCTTGTGATAGGTCAGGATTTACAACCCGGGGCTCCACTCTGAAGCTCTGAGGAGCTTCATCACCTTTTACAGTGACCCCAGAACCATTTAATCCTTCCTTTTCCTCCATTCATATACTAAAAAACAAGATAACTGTAAAAACCTTACACCCTCCAAAAGATTGTAAAATCTTAAACCTGAGCTTACTAAACTGGTAAAGCTCAAACCTTTTTCAGCTCAAACACTCGGAATAACTGGGGAAAAAAAACCCACCTTTCAGCAAGAAACTTCAATGAAAATAAAATGTAAAAAGATCATACAAAAACCACTTCAACTAGTCTGAAAATCTTGTAATGCAAGAATCAGACCGGAATATTCTAAGATCATATGAGTACAACAGAGCTCTGCTACAAGAATCTATTCACCAGGAACTATCTCAACTTAGTAGGGGATTGTCTGCCTTTGCAGAACAGAGACAGAGCTACAGAGATGAAGTGGGAAAATTCAAAATCTTGGTTGGTGTCAGAAAATTTTTCCTGGGCTGGTTGTAAAATTAGGGTTTTTGCAAGAAAAGAGCAGAGGAAGGAAATAAAAGTTTGAACAAAAAATTAAGAAATTCAAAGTAAATGAGGAATTTTAATTAGATAATTGGAAAATTAATTAGGTAAGCAGCAATATTTTAATTACAAAATTCAAAGTATTAATTATGGTTAAGAAAATGGTTTCAGGTCCGTCTTGGAAACTTAATAAATTGGATTTTAAAACTTTTAGCAAGTTAAATGGGAATTGCAATATATAAATTGGGGAAAAGATAATTTGTATTATAATAATGAAATGGCAGTTTAATTATGCAAAAGCTGTAAAGTTAACGTTGGAGCCATTCCAATTTCTTACAACCTCTGCCCTCTGACCTGTTCCTTTGTCTTTTTAGGTAAATAAAGGTTGACCATCTAAAAACAGATGCCCTTGAGTATAGGGATGATTTACTGTCAGTGCCACTGTGTGCACTTTAACGAACTACTAACTACTAGGGTTTTGGTTTTCTTCAAATTAATTCTTGTTTTGCTTATGGAAAGACCACAAATGAAGCAAAAGCCTATGTTGGAAGAAAAAGAATAAAGACGTAACTCGAGTGGATTTTCTGTTACAATTTATGTCGTATTTTGTATTTTATTTTATGTATACACATTGTATGTATAAAAATTATGTCGTTAATTTTATCGAATTTTTTTTTATATATATATGGCATGTATATATAAAATAGAATAAAACTGCAACAGGAATTGCAATAGAACATCCAATCCAATTGTTTTTGGATCAATTTTCTGTTGCAATTTAATTCACTGTTATTTTATTTTTACATATATACGTCACATATGTAAAAATTATATCATTAATTTTATTTAAAAAATTTTATACATGTAACATGTATATATAAGATGGAATAGAAGATGCAATAGGAATTACAATAGTAAATCCAAACTGTTTTTTCCCACTTAGTGACAAATATTAGGATTTTCCTATCATCTGTTTCATGTCTTGTGAACATAAAATAAGTTATAACACAAGTACCTTAAAATGTGATTTTGTAATTAAATGAAGAAGCCACTATTCACAAATCAGATGAAATTCACATCAGGTTTGGAGGGGAAGCAATTTCAGCGTCCAGGGTCCTTGTTCAGTTGTTTCCTAGGATTATGTACACAAGACGGAGACAATAGACTCGTCATCACAAACAAAAGCCATAAATGAATATATAACAACTGCAACTGAACTGAACTGAGCAAACAAATGGTTATAGCTATACTTGTGTCACGGTCATTAGACGTGATCTAGGCAACACAAATCCAGCTCTCCTCTCCTCAAACGAGTACTCAATCTCCTCAGGAACTGTCTTCTTTGTAGAAGGAACCGGTGTTATTGTTGTTTGGAGAGGAGGCGGTGTTGTTGGTGTCTGCACAGGAACAGACGATGTTGAGGGTGTTGATGCTACAGAAATTCCCATTGTTTGGGGCGTTCTGTTCTCTTGCTCGGCAATGGAAATGGTCTTGGGAGGAGTAGTGAAAGGTTTGTTGTTCGTTTGTGTCTTGTGCAACTTCTCCTTGTGTCTTTTGTTCCGGTCTTCCAATGTATTTGTGACATTGGTCTTTGATGAATTGGTGAAAGAAATAGAAGAGAACGGCTTTCGCACCACGGGCGACTCTCGCTGACGAGCATTTACTAAGTTGGGAGATTGATGTTTTGCAGGATGACCAGCCATGCCGACAACTCTCCTCCCTGCATGAATCAAGAAATGTAAATACAATGAGAGGAAGCACTGTATTACTGTCTGGGGATTATTTCACCCGTTTATAAGCAGAGATGATTATCCATTGAAGAACCTAGATTCAAGTCATGAGTTTATCACCTTACTCTTAGCTTAAGAAAAATTCTTGAAGAGATGATCAATTTGTAACTTTACCACATGAATATTGTTATCCTCATGACCTTTGTGATGTTTATATACTTGGAAAAGTGGAATATTTGCAGTGTATCTGTGATGCAGTTCAACACTAAGTCAAAACGTTCATCCTCTCTCTCTCTCTCTCTCTCTCACACACACACACACACAAACCCCACAAAGCATTATTTTTCCTCCATGTTGCATGTAAATTGAGACATGTATATAAACACGGTATAATATAGACACTGGTGAACAAATAATATGAAAGATAGATGATATATTAATTAAAATTAAATTAGAGACTATATACATGCCAAAGTGCTAAAACAATGCACTGTAATTAACAAATTTATCACGACATAATTTTTTTATAAACAATATACTATTCATTTATTATGTTTTTCTACCCTATAATTCATATTTTATTAGTGTTAGGACATGTGTAATACATGTGGAAAAGGTCGGGTAGGAATTTTCATTCAATTACCTTTTTATTAATATTTTGGACATATTCTAAAAAGTATTCGAGGAGTATGTGAGAGTGTCCAAGGAGCATGAGTATGGTATCCTATTGAATATTTGATACTAAGACATTTAGTAGTATCAATGTGTCATAGTTTGCTCTCAAAGGTTTATCCCTCGAAGCAGCAACTTAACTTAAGTAGCCAAAACGTGGACATTTTGAATGAGACTGCAAGAAAGGGATCACCAATCACATGACAAAATTGGTAGGAAAACTTTACCTGAAGAGGGAGGTGCAAGTCCATCATCCTTGGGACGGTATTTGTTGATAATCTCATTTTTCTTCGAGTTTCGTATGTTGGGAGTGGCTTTTGCAGATGGAGGCATCTCACGCTTGGGAGTCTGTAGCGTAGGTCCACCAAGGGAAAGCGTTCTATTGCTTGCACCACCACATGATGATCGAGGTCTTTTCTTCACACTGTGGTTCTTCACGGGACTTGGCTTTGAACCATAAATAGCTTCCTGCTCTGTTAGTAACTGTCCCTGCAGTTTCTTCTGATCCTGAAGTAAAATAAACAGGCGCGCACACCAAAGGGGAGATTTCAGAGAGAGCAAGACAGAATGGAGAGCTGGTCTTAGTTTAAAGCTAATATAACAAGAAAATCCCAGATAACAAAAGTCTATACCCTCTGCCTTTTTCGCTCCTGTTCTTTTTCTTGCCGTAGAACCATATATTGTTCGAGCATAGAGAGAAGACGAACCTAGATATAGAGAAAGAGAACAGACCTTAGATTAATGAAAATAAAAAGGGATTACTTAATTTACATTTTAAACTTAATTCGGTAGAACTTACGCCATCATAAGTAAATGCTATTCCTTTCTCATTTTCCCAAACTATAACCTTTGAAGCCAATGCGCCCACCATTGCTGTTCTAGCACAATAATGTAACAAAACCAGTATCAACATCACCAAATGTTCGAGTCTCATTCCTTTAACTAGTAAGACTGTAAATATTAAGTTGCTGCAAGAAGAATGCTTTCTAACAGAACCAAATATCAATACCTGGAAGTTTATTGACCAGTGCACGAGCTTTTTCTGCACGTTTTAGCATAACATGAGCACCTCTGCCAGCATTATAGCGGTTGTCATCCTACAGGAGATGATTTATGTTGAGTTTCTATGTTCAAAACGTGTATCTAAAAGTGAGTTGAATGAACCAAACCCTATTGTACTCCTCGAGCCAGCTTTCCTCGTCACATGCAGCCATCCACTTCTCAACCTTTTCAAGGATTTCTTTCCTGCCGAGAGCCTCCTCTTTAACTCTAGCTATCTGAAGCTCGATTTGTTCAAGCACAAAAGTGGCATCAACAGCTCCTTTGATCAATAAAAAATGTAGATAGTAAAATTAGAAGGGATGTCGAAAGAAAGAAACTGATCATTATCTTGTACACAGTTAGATACCAGAATCAATAGCATCTATAGCTATTTCCATTGCACTATCTGAATCTGGAATAAGATGTGTCTTCCTACAGAGAACTTCCAGCTCTGCCTTCTTTTTCAAAATAAGTTCCTTTATTTTGCTTTCTTTCAGCCCTTCCAATCGAGAAACTTCTGTCTTGACCTGGAAGATAAATAATAGGGATTGCTTCAACACCAACTCAATATGTATTTTATCTTCAACCACAGAATCAAGCCATGTATAACCACCATGGATTATAATATAACCTATTTCCCTTAAAGAGATGTTTGACTCACACAGTTAATATAGTTTATAGAAAGAATATCAGGCTCTGTCATCTCATCTTCTGAAGCAGCTAGATGACAAGTAAATTTCTGAAATGTCTGTTGCTCTTCAATTGGTGTGTCCATCAAGTCCCAAAGCTCCAATAATGAAGTCGTAAGATCTTGTAACTGCCAACATGGTCAGTCATCAAACTTGTCTTACTGAAAGAATAGTGAATTCACGGTAACAAAGCATAATCTAGAAATGCATGCCTGTTGCATTCGTTGTATTTTAAGCTCTCTTAGGTTCTGTATAGCAGTCCCCAACTGCTCTATGATGCTGTTACTAATATTTTTTGAACCTGCAGCTTCAGCTAAACTCGGATGAATCTCACCGACAATTTTCTTGAAATCCAAACCAAGCACTATGCACAGTGAGTCCAAATACTTCATGCGGTCAAGCACCAGCTTCAGCCGTTCACTCTACACGCAAAGAAATTCAGGGAAATGTATCATGGCAGAGTTGTACAAAATTTATCAAGAGGAAGATGATAATGCAAAAGAGAGAAATATAACCTTTTCACTTTGGAGTGCCTGCATCTCTCTCTGCAACTCTTCGAGCTTTTTTATAGACAAATCAGCTTCATCAACTGCAGGGCCATTAGAAGCAAACCGATCTGACCTATAGATTTCATTCTTAATGCTATGTATCTCTTCTAGGACCTTGATAAATTGATTCTTCCTATCAATTCTTCTGTTCCTCATCTCCTCTATCTGTGGAAGGATGGCTAAGAGTTCAGCCTTCAAGCTTCCACAGTTTTGATCAGACTGCACGAGCAAAGACCATTGATTTGGTTACCTGAATATCCCAAATGGAAGTTTCTGCACATTCTTTCCTTTTTATATGTTTTTCTTTTGTCTCTAATCTTTATCAAGGCATATTTGATATATCGGAATCTTTAGAGTTCATTTTTCAGTAAATGCTATTTACAGTTCACAATAGTAAATAGTTTATGTTGATATGTTTAGTGTGAATATAGAACTGTTAAAATTAGGAAAAGCTTTAGATGGCTTTGACACTAATCAACACTTGAGGCTGATTAAAGTTGTATACAAATCTAAGTATTATGCATTGGCACATTAATTATCAAACGAACAATATAAGAGCCAATTCAGTAAAGACGACATTCTTCGGGCCCAAGCCTGACCTGCCTAATGTGCACAGGTCGCTCTCCCAGTGCAGAACAGATGGCAGCAAGCTCTGCTTCAGCATCAGCAATTGCCTGCCTCAGCTGAACTCTATACCTGTTTGCCTGATCCACTTTTCTTCTGTAGACTTCTAAACATTCTTGTTCAAGTTCAAGTAACATTCTATCCCTTTCAGCAACAGATTCCCCAACCTCGTCCCAAATTATCTGATAGACATAGCCACAGAACATAACTGAAAATAATAACTAGTCTGCCACAATGGTAATAATGTATATAAACATTGGCTAAGGGAAGGACAAGAATATCAATATTATGTATTCAAATGGTGAATAGGAAAAAAATAGAGGGCTAAAGACAAATATAAGTAGCTTGAAATTGAAAGCCATGTGAGAAACCTGTAATTCATAGAGAAGAGCTCCACATGTCGTTTCCATTCGAGAAAGCAGATTGTTTACACCTGTAGGCATCCTTAAGTAACTATACCTGTCCATAGAAAAGCCATTCTGATCAGATGTCCAACTATTTAAGACTATAATATATTAGCTAGATAGTTATTTGGCAATTAGATATTCTATTTTTAGTAGTTCCACTAGTCGAAGATTATAGCTCTTTCCATTTCCTACTTCTTGTCGTAATTGTGCTAATACCCATCTTAAAACTATATGCATTAGTCAGCCAATATAAAAAATTTTTTCCCACAAGACCCTCTCTGATTTCTTTCATGGTACCAGTGCAGGAGTTCTAATCCTGCAACATTATGCCCGCATCACTACTAAGACCCAGCACCTGAGTCGTTATCTCCTCCCATGGCAGAAACAGCGGCAATCACAAACCAGAAGAAGGTGATAGAATTGTACTCATCGTTGTGTTTGTCTCCGTCTGAAAATTTGGGAGCAACTATCGCATTTTGTGTGATAACCAGGGACAATGACATGTGGGAGAAGGCGGTGTTGAACACCTAGCGAATGGAGAAAATAGCGGGATTCGTTGACAAGACCATAAAGCACCTGAGGCTAGCAATTGGAATGCTTGCAATTCAATGATCATTTCATAGATCATCAATTAGGTTGAGGCATCCATTTAACCGAGCATCACATGTGAAAAAACTATAAAGACAGTTTGGGATGATCTCATGGGTCGTTTATTGGGTGGCAATGCCCTACAAGTCCATGAATTGAAGGGGCAATCACCTCATTACATCAACAAGGTGTGGCGGTTGTGCCCATTACATGAAACTCATAGCTACATGGAATGTATTAGAAAGTTATCTGAAGGTGCCAAGTTGCACTTATGGTGGCTGCCAATGTGGTGCAGCCTACAACTCGTCCCTCGGTGGGTGGAGGAAAAGTTGCATCAATTCTTGATGAGATTAGGCGATACCACCTACGTAGCAGCAGTTGGAGCACAAGTATTCGAACCAACTCTCTCGTAAGGTCTTTGATACTTGGATTTTAGACCATAAGAGGATGTTTGCAAATCCTACTCTTTAAGTCAAATTGTGTGTCTGTGCATATACTATTATCTCTTTTCTGAACAATGAACAATTTCATGCCCTGAACCATCTTGGTTCAAGAAATTTTACAGAGAGAAGAAAGGAATGAACAAATCAAACTTAATACGGAGAGCTTAACCTCTGGATACAAATGAAGAGAAGGCCAAAAAAGAAACCAAAAATAACATTCTTCTATCTGTTCAGGAGCAGAGAAACCAGCTTCTGATATATAGACATATACACATATACGCGATACAAAATTTAATATTTCTGAATTATGGACAAACCTTCACCAAACTGGCTAATAGGGCAACAATAATTTTGCAACATTAAGTGGATAAATAACCTATATCAGTCAATCAAAGCCCAGTATAATACAAAATTCATTAACAATTAATCAATCAAACGCCCACAAATTCAAAGCTTTCCCTTCAATCACAAAATACATAAAACCATAACCGGTTTACTTGAAACTGACAAATTCACAAAAATAATTAATCAATTCCGCTTCCTTACTTATAATTTTTTTTTCTTTGGCAAACTCATTCCGCAAATGATGCATGACTTTCATCTACGCAAATTTGAGGCAATTCTTCTCAAATCAAGTAAGAGAAACATAGACAAAAAGAATACAACCGAAATTAAACTTAGATCGCGAGCGTACCTGGAAACTGGAATTCAAAGGTGGCAATAAATCTTTTTCGATTACACAAAGTCGTAAAATAGTTAACATGTGAAATTAAATCGAGAAGAGAATGAGAAACCCCGCATCGTGGGGCTACGATGAAAAGCTAAGAAGAGAGAAACTGGGGAGCAGAGAGTTTCAGAATTCGACCGTTAAAGCACGAGAAGATGACGAGGTTTTTCAAATTTTGAAGAGATATAAAGTCGGGTTTTACCTTTTAAAAGAGTTCTGGTGTGTTGTCTTTACTGACTGTCACCCATGGTAGATAACAGGTAAGTCGTGAATTTGCCACGTAAATTTCATGAACTTGGATTCTAGGGTTTAAAGTTTCAACTTTGATATATAATACTGGATTTGGACAAAAGAATTTGAATTTTATGAGATGATCTAAAGTAAATATTTCAAATGTCTACACTAAATTAATTTTAAATTTAACTATTTAGTTATTTTTGAAAAATTTAATTTATAATTTATTTTAAAAAATTTGATATTAACAGTATGATTTGAATAGCAACTACTGTCCAACGTGAGTTCATTACAATAATGCCATTATAATACAAAATAGGCCCATGTAATTTCTCATAATCAAGTTACGCATCTACCTCCATAAACAATTCATAATTTAATTGATTTCATCTCATATTTTTCTCATGAAAAAATACAGTCCTTGACAGTAATTATTTTTTGGGCAAAAGACAATTTTCGTCCCACAGTTATAGGCTATTTTCGTTTTAGTCCCGTAAGTATCTAGGGTTTCAATTTGGTCCCGTAAAACTGAAAAATTCGCAATTTCAGTCCAAATTTCGCCGGAAAATTTTGTGGGTCGCCGGAAAAAGTCACATGCGATGCATGTGACTTTTAAAATTGGGGGCTCGATCCTGATTGGCTGAAAAAACTGACGTGGCGCATATGTGGCGCATAGGTGTAAATTAAAAAAAAAAAAACGACTGACGTGGATTTTTAATCCACGTCAGCTGCTGACTAGGATTTAAATAAAAGAACAACACAAACAGACGGGATTTCTCTCTTACATTGCAGCGTCTTCACCATTTTCACCCATTTCCCCCAAAATCAAGAAGAACCCTAGAACACCCAACAAAATTGAAGAGCAATGTCTACTGTAACAAGCACGACGGAATGCAACTGTGGAGTGGCAGCTGTGATGCGCACGTCATGGACGAACGGCAATCCGGGGAGGAGGTTTCTTTCATGTCGAAATTACAAGGTAAATTTCCTAATTTAATTTAAAGTTTTAGTTTTGAAAATAATATTTTGGTTTTCCATTTTGGCAGAGAGGAGGGTGTAGGTTTTTTTATGGGAGGACCCACCAATGTGTGAAAGAGCTAGGGTGATTATTCCCGGATTGTTAAGAAAAATCAATGCTTTGGAAGGAGATGTTGAAGCCTTGCGCACGAGCAACCGATTTATGAGAAAGTTGATGATGATGGGCTCTCTCTGTTGTTTTTTAATTTTTTTCTTTTTTTTGGTTTAGTTTGGTTGTAAAGTTTGTAATGAAATGTAAGCTTTTTTTTGGAATGAAATGAAAAGGCTGAACATCAGTTTTAATTTCCACAAAGTCTTTCCACAAAGTCTCAGTTTTTCCACAAAGTCTGTTGAAAATGCAATTTCCCCAATTTTAATTTCCTAATTAAAATTGCGATAGCGAAAACATCAAAACATCAAAACATTGCGATAGCAAAATTGTACGAAATGGACATAATGAAAATACTGTCATTGTCATTGTCATTGCGATAACTGGATTGTCAAAAACATCGTCATATACATCGTCATATACACCACTAGACAACAAAATACTGACTTGTCGCAAGCAAAAATCTGAAATTGTATATAACGTTGAACAAAATACAACCATTGTCAAAAACATCGTCATATACACCACTAGACAACAAAAACATCGTCATATACATCACTTGTTTAACTTTAGAAACTTTTGCCCTCCTTCTTTCAATATTGCTTCACTTGCTTCAGTTTGAGGCCTCGTAGAAAATGACGGCAATATTTGTCTTCCTCTAAAAGGTGGAGGTGCACGGATTGTGACTCTTGATTGCAAAGTTGTCCCTGGATTGTTCATGTGTAATTGCTCAAACATCGATGGTCCAGGCATGAACACTGGTAGAGGGGGTACAGGTGCAGGTTGCATCTGATCTTGAGTCAAGCATGCTTCAGGTTGCTCATCTTCATCTTGTACTTGCAACGGTGGGAGAATATTTGTATGCCGAGATCCCTATAATCATCATGTAAAAGTGCACTTAAATGTAAATTCATTCTCTTTAATTGTAACAATATAACTTCATGTAAAAGTGCACTTACACTTGATGTAGCCTGTCCCAGTTGTTCAATTTCAGGTTCAGTTGTAGGTTCAGTTACCTTTCTTTTTCCAGCCTAATACAAAGTCCCAGCAGCATTATTATATGTAATATAAACTTGATGATACAACATTAAATACAAATAATAGAAAGTACCTTTTTCGTCGCTCTTTCGTGTTGTTCAGTTTGAGTTTGTCCAACCTCATGAGAAGCTTGATCCTGTCATGCAACGCTGAAAATTAGAATACATGTGTGTAAAATGAAATAGTTACAAATAAAAAAGCAAATAAAGTACCTGTTGACTCTCAGTTTGCATTCTTTGATGACAGCTGGTACTGTTGTGTCCAGCCCCCCCGCACGTCCTACAATGCACCGTCTTCTGATTCCTTCTTATCCGCTGCACCTGTGTTGTCTTCTTTTTCTTTTTGGCTGGAGGCTCATCGCTCTCTCTTCTTCTAGCCTTTTTCGGTCTCCCTGGACCTCTACCAAAATTTGGGGGTAGAGGTGGTATGATGCTAGTCTCATGCCATAGTGTTTCATGGCTCATTGGTAGTATTGCAGGTGCATAAACTTTCTTGTAAGTTTCAACACTATAGCATTCATCTACATAGTCTACAGGATCAAGCTTCTGAAAGTATATAGCACAACAACCATGTTTGCAAGGAATGCCCGACAATTGCCATCTCCTACAGCTGCAACTTCTAGACCCCAAGTCCACGGCATGTTGACTCCCATCAAAACAAGAAACTTGATAATGTTGATCATCGGCCTTAATTGGTATACAATCAGAAATCTTATTTATTTGTTTTTGTAGGATTTTCTGAATTTTTGGGCATAATCTTTTCTTCCACTTAGCAGCACACTTATCTCTGTTCTCTTGCATCCGCCGCATGAGATATTCTCTTATCCATTCTAACATGGTTAGAATGGGTTTTTCTCTTGCATCAATTATACAACCATTAAACGCCTCACACACATTATTCAAAAGCATGTCACACGTGCTAATTTCACTGAAATGAGATCTAGACCATTGTGTTGGAGGTTTATCATTCAACCAATCATATGCAGCTTCAGACAATTTTTTCAGGTCTTCCATACATTTCTTCCACTCAGTTACGGTACAAGCTCTAGCAGCATTCCATAAAGCATTTTTCAGTCCCTGTCCCCTAAAACCAGCATTCTTAAAATTGTTATGAAGGTGTCGTACACAAAATCTGTGGTCACTCGCAGGAAAGACATCTCCCAAAGCTTGCATAAGTCCCTTCTGTTTATCCGACATGAAAGTGTATTCAAAATCTCTAACTATGTTCAAATCATGCTTTAGAATTATTAAGAACCATTCCCAAGTCTCCCTACACTCTTTATCCACAACTGCATAACAAATAGGGAACAGGTTGTTGTTCGGATCTACTCCAACTGCAGTGAGCAAAATACCCCCATGAGGCCCCTTCAAGTGACACCCATCCACCCCAATTATAGGCCTACAACCAGCTTTCCACCCTCTTTTTAAGGCCGCAAAACCTACATAAATCCTGCTAAACCTTGTTTCCGTCATATTATCTTCTGTCCCCAAAACAACTGTAGAACCAGGATTTGTTCTTCTTATCTCCTCAGCATAATCCCACAATCTACTATATTGCCATTCAGGAGCACCCTCAATTTCTTTCAATGCAGCCTTTTTTGCTCTATAAGCTTGAGATTTTGACACATTAACCCTTAGTTCATTTATCACATCGACTCTCCACCCTTTCACATTTCTTTTTGGATCTGATTTAAATTTCTGCAAATACCTATCCTTCAACCAATTGCTCTTCATATTTTTCACATCAAAGATTTGTGGGCATGAGTGGTGAGATTGTAGTAGATTGATTTGAAAAGTCTCCTCATCTTTTACTTTAATTGCATGCAGCTTCCATTGACAATCAGCATCCCCACATTCAGCATAGATCCTTCTTTTATCATTTTTTGTAAATTTCAATGTTCTTTTTGACTTGATTGCATGTGATTGCAAGGCCTTTTTGCATTCTTTTTTAGTGCTAAACAACATGCCAATTTCAAATGTGGGGTTATATGTTTCATCTACATTGAAAAGTGGATGTGAAGGTCCCTCACCATCAGCATCTGAATCCCTTTTCTCATCTAATTCCCTGTCATTATCCACCACATCAACTTCTTCACTAGACTCCCCATCCTCTTCATCACTATCATTTTCCCCTTCCACCCTCCCACTTTCCCTTTCAACCCCCACATTTTCACCACCAACTTCTAATTCACCCTCAACTCCCTCATAATCGCTATCTACCAAGTCATCTCCCTCAACACCCTCACCCTCACCTTCAGCACCCACACCCTCACCTTCAGCACCCGCACCCTCACCTTCATTCACTTCAGCCCCCAAAAAAGTAAAGGGCTCCTCACCCCCCTTACCCATTTCAGTTTCAGCAACCCCTGTCCCCTCCTCAACAGCCCCTTCACCCACCATAACTTCAACATAAATCATCATCTCTCTATCATTCTTCCTAATTCTCCTCCATGCCCTCATCATATCATTATTATCAATCAACAACTTAAAGCCTTTATTCACAATTATGTAAAATGCCCTATCCTTCCCTAACCCAAGACTATCACAAAACAGGTTTAGAGTTTCAATATTGATCTCTTGGGGTGATACATAATCGTATTTAGACACCCTACCCCCCACATACACAGCTTCAGGTATATGTCTAGCCACACCATTATAATGTAGAGATAGTGTTATGGAATCAGTGTCGGGGTCTGTTTAAAACAAAAAAAAAAAACACAAAGCAACAAAAGCAGGTTCAGTTGTAGGGGACCACACCATTAAAAACATAAAACAAACAAATAAAAGCACCATGCTCGACAGTTGGCCGACAATGACAAAACACAAATAATAAAAAACCCGACAAGGGTCCACAAAATAGATAATAAACAAAAATAACCCGGCAAGGGTCCATATAAACAACAATTAACAAAACCCGGCAAGGGTCAATTTATCTCTATAAAAAAAGAGGAGTGAAAATGGAGAATACTTACGGTATTGAGGAGGAGGCATATTCATATGCCTATCCTGCCGAACGAACACCATTTTCGCTCCAAAGTGGCTTGATCTTGTTCGTCTTCACAAATGGTGGGGAGTAGATAGGTCTTCGCAGCTTGGGTTCGAAGGAGATTAGGGAAATTAGGGCTCGAGTTCGAAAGAATTGGGTGAATTAGGAATCGGGTTTGAAGGAGTTAGGGCGCGGGTTTGAAAGAATTAGGAGAATTAGGGAAAATCTTTGCCAGATGTTGTGTTTAATCCTAGTCAGCAGCTAAATTAGGCTGAAAATCTTTTATTTAAATCCTAGTCAGCAGCTGACGTGGATTAAAAATCCACGTCAGTCGTTTTTTTTTTTTTTAATTTACACCTATGCGCCACATATGCGCCACGTCAGTTTTTTCAGCCAATCAGGATCGAGCCCCCAATTTTAAAAGTCACATGCATCGCATGTGACTTTTTCCGGCGACCCACAAAATTTTCCGGCGAAATTTGGACTGAAATTGCGAATTTTTCAGTTTTACGGGACCAAATTGAAACCCTAGATACTTACGGGACTAAAACGAAAATGGCCTATAACTGTGGGACGAAAATTGTCTTTTGCCCTTATTTTTTTAAAGGGTTAATTATACTTAAATCTCCTTCAAAGTTTTAAATTATATTTTCACCCCACAAAAAATTTACTATTTATATCTAATTCCCTTTTGTTATGATTTGGACGATAAATATTGGCATATATTTTTAATTTTATCCCTCATTTAATATTCATACGTAATAATTTAATACTTAGAAGGAAAAAATTATAGTAATGTTAACCTCTCTTCATATATATATATATCAAATTTATTATTTTGTAAGTACAAAAATATATATGGGAATGCTAAATGAGAGGCAAAATTAAAAGTTCATATAAATTTTTATTGACGTTAGCATTTTTTTCAAACTTTAATGGAAGGGGTAAGGCTGTAAACAGATAATTTTAAGTGTATATAATTATTGAATTTTTTTTTTAAGAACAAAATATGATTTCACGTTTTTAGAAGAATTTAATTACAATTAACCCTTTTTAAATTTAAATTTCAACCTACACATGCAACAAAACTCATATTTTCCTTAGCATACGACGTATTATTGAATGATCTTCCGGATACAAATGAATTGATACCATTACAAATAATGAATGAGTGGAAAAAAAAACAGAAAAAAAAGTTCAAACACAAGAAAATACAGAAGATTAAAAACCAAACAATGGAACCAAAAAATAGAAAATTCAAAAGTCCAAGTTATAGGCCCAATTTGTAATTAACACCCGTTGCAGGGATCCATTTATCCCCTTTAATAAATGGGCCAACTGTGAACTTTTTAGCTTGGGATGACGAAATATTCAGCTTCAGCCCACTCCAATTGACCCGATTTTTTGTCACTGCACCAGGGCCCATGTTCTGATACTCAGCATAGAAGATAGTGCTTGGGGCCGATGTGCCGACCCATGGGAGCCAGCCCTTTGGGTCAATCAGACTGCCCATCACATTTTGGATGTAAACAGTGGTGGAGTAATTCTTCCAGGGCCGGCCCAAGAATGTGCTCACTCCGGTGAGGTTAGTTGAGGCCCAAATGGTGCAGTTTTGAATCGAGATCCCGGTCTTTTGGTTCGGGTCGAACTTGCCCTGGGCCGTGATGGTGTTTTGTTGGCCCAACATGGGCAGCTTGGGTAGGATGTTGGAGTTTTGAATGACAACTGCTGAATTTCCAAAAATGAAGTCCACTGTGCCGTAGATGTCACACTCGCGGTAGAACTGGCGGTTGGAGTGGACATAGAGGGTGTCTTGGAATGCATCCATGGTGCATCGGTAGAAGACTGAGAGATCAGCGGTCGATAGTAGGGCGACTGCCTGGTGCTTGGTTGGACCAGCTGTGTTGCGGAATCCTATATCCCGAGCGATGAATCCTTGGCCAAAGACGGCTACATGATCAAGACAAGTTTGATTATTAGCTTTAAAGCATACACATACATACTCAAAGATGATTTCTTATTTCTTAAAATTTGCATTTTCTCTATTTATTTCATTTCTTAAGAAATAACGAATCACGTAATACACTTTTTAACGTGACATATGAGACATATAATATGATGGCATGAACTCAAAGCATTAATTACCAAAACTTACCAAATGTTGCAGATTGGAAAGTGGGAGTTCCATCAACAACATTAAGGCTTCCTGAAACAATAGTTGCATTCTTGCCATCACCAACCATCATCACATTCCACTTTGACTTCTCAATCCTCACATTCTCAACATAAACCCCTTTCTTCACATAGATAACAAACCTCTTCTTACTCTTATCAGGAACATCCTTAAGAGCAGCCCCTATTGTCTTGTACTTTCCTGATCCATCCTTTGCCACCACTGCATCAGCCTTTATGCTTGAACTTGGAGTCTGCAGCAGTTTTCTCTCCTTATACGGCAGCCATTCCGGCACCCCACCAACGCTCATCAAACGACGTCTCCCAATGGCCCCCAATGCACTAATAGACTCCTCAAATGTGGTAACTATTGCCAGACTGTTGCTAGTGTACTCAGTTGAATTCTTGAAGTTGTCATTCATGAAAGTGCTCAATCCAATTGATGCATATTCAAGTTCATCAATGCAGGTCTGCTGATAAGTCCCTGCAGAACTCAGCCATGTTCTCAGATCATCAAACACTTCCAAGAATTTCAAGTCCTCTACGGAGAGCGAACTGTTGAGATGGTCCAGTGCAAGACTGAGCAGTTCCTGGCAACTTTCTATGGCTGCAAGTGTTCTTTGATCTGTGATGTTAAGCTTTTTGATACCATCGAAATTCTTGGAGGCCTTGGAGAGTTCATTCATTGCTACTTGTACTGATAGCTTGTACAGGTCTTGAGGCTTGACACTGCCTGACTTCACTATAGGAGCTAAGCTGTTGTAGCACGAATTGGGATATAATGTGGAGCTGCAAATAGCTTTGATGTTGGAGGAAGGGGACTCATCATCAGCCCGGGATTTGTTAGCTTTCGTTTGAGATGCTCCAACCACAGCTCCCACTATCATGGCAACAAGAACGATGGACGATATGGCGATGATTGTGATTCTTCTCCGTGTCCTTCTACGTGCAACGAGCCGTTCTTGCTCAGCTTCGTCAAGCTTGCCGTAGGGATTCATGGAGGCCATGGTTGGAGAACTTTTTATTTTTCCTTTTCTCAATATTTTTGGGGGTTTTGCTTGGAAAATGAGGTAGCCTGTTTGAAGATGGTGAAAATGGTCTTGTATATATATATATAGTTAATGGTGAAATGGCCTGGAGTTTACGTGGGAGACATGATCCTTGGAATCAAGACTAGAAGTGCTGCTCATGTTATGGTATATTAAACTTGAGTTTTTTGGTTAACATATGTATCAACTTAAAATTGATATAATTTATTATTGTTTGATGGATTCTATGACTTAGTTTAGTTGATTAATACTTTGGGTATACGCGTATAAGTTAGAAAAATTGAAAGAAAAAATACTTTGATGGATTTCGTGGGAGTATGTATTCATTATGGACCTGGATTAGCTAGTTCTGGAAAGAGGTAGCCAAATCCTAGTACAGGTAGTGTCTGAAAAATTTGACCACACACAGCAGCTGTCAGCCTGTCACTTTGCAGCTTCTGAAACAGCAGGTAGGAATTCCCTTCCATTTCATAGATTTTATGTTTTCAACCACAAAATAAATTAAATAAGTCCATGCTCAACTTGATATTAATCAATAAAAACTCATTTAAATTCAATTGATTGAAATAAACAAGTCAAACTTGTATACAAGTTTTTGTTTGGTAGGTTTCAAAGTTGGGCTCAGTTTGGCTGTTATTTGAGCTCGATTTATGTCCGACTCATTAAACAATGTTCAACCGCTATGATTCTCGATTACAATTTTCAAAGTTCGATAAAAACTCAAATATGCTTGAATAATATTAGGTTCAACTCGACTTGAATTAGAATATAGAAATCAAGGTAGCTGATAAGCATAAAAGGCTCGAAATAAAATAAGTAAACTACAGTTTTTGCTCTTCAGGACAACATATACCTATGGACTACCGTGAATCAGTTGTTACATTTGAAGGGAAGTGTAAGCTTACAATTATAATGGGTGCTGTCGCAGTGATTTCCCTCGGATAAGGAAGTATAAAGTAACCTAGCATGCCCTCATTTTGCCCATTACTTGCAATATATTATCTAATGCCGGCTGATCAAGCAAATAAGAAAGGTATTTTATCAAAAGCCCAACAATTCTGCTAGTTACAACAAATAAGAAGACGAATTACTGTGTATCATCGAATTCTCTGCTTATAATTTCAAATACCAGCTCATTCCATGTGTCGACTGGACCTGGCATGCACCAGTGCAAGCAATCCTGTGGCGGGGGCCTACCGTCTGGGCCTCGTGTAGTTTTCTTATTCGGATCCGGACTTCGATATGGACCTGGATGTCCATCATGGCGATATGAAAAGGCTCGTGTTATATCCATTAATTTAATTTTGGATTTGTTAGTCTTTTTCTTTATTGCACGGTTAAACCCCGTCACCTGCTTCTCATGCATTATATTGGTAAAACCATTTTCAACTAATTCACCTTCCGAGGCAGGCTGAACCTTTCCAGTGCAAGATCCTCCAGTATTCCAGGCTCCACCCTCGTAATGATCAGGTGAAAAGCTACGGACGATGGTAAGACCAGTGTAGTTTGGATGCGTGCCCATGGCAGTAAGAGCTGTCTCAACAGATACTCCAAAAGCTTCGATGCTGTCAATCTTCTTTTTTCTTGAATTGTCTGGCCACCACAGTTGTCCTCCTACAATCTCGTTGTTCAGTATATAAACCGACTGCTTGGCGAACCAGTGGCCGGAGGAGAGGACAATCACATCAAAATCCGTGATATAGTCCATGAAGTGCTCATCAGGTGCATCCAGATGGAGCTTAACCACTCCAGCAGGAGCAAAGTCGAACGGTTCGGGTGTTTGGTGGACAAGCCAAGAGGACCATATACGAACAATCATTGTGGATGTAGATCTGAAATAGTAGCGTTGCATCCTCCGATTACCTCTATTTTTAGGAACCTCAACCTAAACAAGGGCAGAACAAGTGGTTAAACCCCATCGAAATGAAAATGGTGGACACTGAAAATAAAATCATCAGCCGAGAGCATGTTAGATATGCAATGCAGTTTATGCAAATAGAATTAATGAATATACTTTTGTGACTAAACATAGATAGGATTAGTTCATATTGTCACCCATAGCTCAAAACCAAACTTATAAAGTCTCTAACATGCATTAGATAGATGGAGACCAGGAATAGCATATACATCAGCAAGTTCAATTTTTATACAGAGTGGCAGAGATAGGGTCTGAGCGAGGCATCATACATTCAAGTTTAGAGTTAGCTATAAGTCTCGTGTTGCAAAAGGTAAATGGTTCAGGGCATTCTTTTACTACAAAGAAGTGTGCAAATTTTCTTTTGGGAACAGATTTTATTTATGAACAAAAGTAAACAACTCAAAGGCAATTAAATTATAAAAGTAAAAGCCTTTCTGCTAACCTGCCACAAGATACAGAGCATTGACTCCATCTGATTTCTAGCAACTGAATCACCAATAAAAGCTAATGTTTTTCCTCTCATTAACTCCAAAAACTTCTTTGCATCAAACCTAGGGAGGTTACAGTGTGAAGGTTTCCATCTCCAATTCTCATAATCTTTGTCTGGCCTTCCATTCCCCTGGCAATTCTGCGACTGAGTGAGTACAGGACAAGAATTATTTGTGTACAAGGGTCCAGTTGAGTCATAAATCCATTTTCCATCATAAAGATCACAACCTGAAACATAAACAAGATAAGGTTACCGTGTAAGAAATGAAGCAATACATGTGAAGTAAACCAATGGAAGTATATCTTATGTTACTTCAGCTGAGGGTACAGCATTAAAATAGCTTAACCAGATGCGGAAATTGATGGCTGTCAACATCTTGTGCAATTGGACATATATAATCATGACAAGAGATATTATTTCAACCCTTGCATAGTCAAAACTAGGGACAAACAGATTCCTACAGTTGGATAGGGAAAACAATTTGCTAAGTGGAAGTCATATAACGGGACAAGAAGTTGTTAGCACCACGTGAAAGAGATGAAGAAAGAGACACCAATCAATCGTGTGACAAGTAAAAGAGAAAATTTAAAAGACAGTGCAAGCACTAAGATACAAATAAATGAATATGATAAGCCTTCACCTCATTTGTTACACCAAGGAAATGATCTTTTTGAAGGTTATGAGAATATCATATCAACTATAGTCAAATAAAGACATGTAAAGAAAATGCAAAAGGGCATGCCAATTCTCCACAAGTAAATTTCACCGGCAACAGACAAGGAGACACAATGTTAGCCACCTTCAAAATTGAGTTACATCAACTAGCTGAGAAAAAACTGATTCCAGATAGGAGGGCACGATAGAACTACAGAGGAGCACAATTAATTAAGGAAATAGAAACAAAAAGTAAAGCAACAGAAAAATGACATAGCACCGGCTGAAAATGGGATATGACTACACATTTCAGATGACAACAATATAGTACCTGAATCAACATGATTAGATTGACTGGAATTGGTGGCAGAAGAAGTAGACTCCACATTCTTCAATTCTGTTTGCAAATTAGTGGAGGACAAAGGTGCATTTTCCTGAGACGCAGTATGAGAGAAAGATGAACTATTCCCATCATCTTTTTGAGTTACCTTCGCAAGTGGAGGGTTGGGCTTCAGATTCTTGGATTCTGCTGATCCTGAATCTGACAGTTCATCCTCATTCCGTGATATAGGAGGCTCATTGTTTTCTATCACAGGTCCATTGCCATCAGCTCCACCAGATTTCACAGATTCCTTATCACCATGCTGAGTAAAACCTTCAGGTCCACGGTTCTCTGGAACTGTTAGATTTCTTTTCAGTAAACCTTCAAATGGATGGACAGTGTGATTGGACTCAGAAACTGAGCTACCGAGGGAGAACTCTGGATCGATCTTTGCCAAGCTATCAACACCATAGAAAAACCCACGGATTGTAGAGCCAATGGGTTGTGAGACCAATAGGGTTGAAGCAATAATTAAGAACAAGGCAAGTCCTCCCACTGAAGCAACAATAGATAAAAGGGACTTTGGATGGGCAGTTTTCGTTGATTCTTTAGTTGAAACCAAAGTCATGTCTTTCTCTCCAAACTAATGCAGCCTCCACAGTATCCAAAAACAAAACATGGGATTCAAGAAGTACATAAAGATCGATTCCAATACTTTGCACCCTGGAAAAAACAAATATAGAGCGGTCGTAATTCCATCAAACAAGAAGCTACTGATTCATGGAAGCTAGTTAGTTTCCTCCAGTGTGCAACTTACTCTTATAATTGGACTTTGTCAAATAAGACAATATCAATAAGCAAGAACAATAATAATCATCCTCCAAACTCCAGCACAGCAATCCAGACAAGCCAAGAAGCTGCATAACAACAAGATAAACAACAAGCAATGAGTACGAAACAAAATCACACCAAGGATAACTGATGTCAACAAGTAAACCGACAGACAAAGCAGACGAAGATAATCAAGAATTCAAGATCCGAAAAAGACTGTTCGGTTGAAATTCGGAACCACCATTCAAAACCCACGTCAAGATTAAATACCATTCGCCAAAAATCTCCTCCAATTTCCATAAAGAAACGGCAAGTAGATTCCAGCAACACAACACAAAAAATTCTCACCTTAACAACCAAAATGATTGCGTAAAATCAAATGCCAGTCTGGAACTATCAAAATCGCCGCAGAATCAGCAGAAACTGCCGAAACAAAATGTATGAGACTTCGACCGCCGATGAAACTTGGTGGAGAGCATGAATGCAATGTCACGTGCATATAAAATACTTTAGTGTTATAAGGGGCAAAAAAAAAAGAGGTTTAAAGAGAGTTTAGATCGGTAGAGATGATTCGATAATAATTAAAGATAGTGGACAACCAGCTGCCACAATTAGGTTTAGGTCTACAATATAGAATTTGATTTGGGGCAGAATTCCGATCTATGAGAGGTTTTGAGTTTCCAGTGTTCATCAAAGGAAAACTATTTACATCAATCAAATTAGATATTAATTTCGTTAGGGACTAAAAAAGGGAGATCAGTACGATCGATCTAATGGTCGGTACTCAGTACTATACAAAACAGCATACAACAATTTTTAGATACGTATTAATATTTCTCACTCTCTCTCTCTCTCTCTCTCTATATATATATATATATATATGTTAGAACGAAGGTAGATCATAATTAAATTAATTTTGACCGAATACTATTTTTTGATTGATGTGTTCAGAAAATGCACAAGTTCAATGGATATGAACTGTGCTCAAAGCTTGGGCCAAACTGAATGCAAATCCTAAAGAGGGACCTACAAAAAGGCGTTAGAACTCCGATGCTCAAGTTAATCTCAAAATTATGAACAAATAATCATAAAAATAAATCGTAATGAGAAATTGGGATAAAAAAAATTCGTAGGAGAAATTGTGACCAGAGTACAATTCGAATAGTAAAACAAGAATATAGAATGGTTTTTCAAATCTTGAAAGGTCTCTTTGTTGAGGGACTGCACCTATATATATAGAGGGGCATCCCCCGCTGTTGGGATCGCACACTACTTTTACTCTCGAGAAAAGGAGGGAGATACATATGGATAAGGCATAATTTGATCTTATCTCCAACTAACCATCCTGGAGCAATATGTCTTTGCTTGGGGTAAGACTCCATGCATGCGGGACTCCTATTTCGCAGGGAGTTGTTTAGGTTTAAGAGTCCCGAGTCTTGGGGACGCCTTCCTTCTCCTGGGATGTCCTAATTGGGCCTTGAACGTGAACCTGAGGCTTGAAAAGTTACCAAGCTTCCTTCTTAAGCCAGATATGTGGTCCTTCTAGTGGGTTTAACTTGGACTCTATAACCCCTTTTAGGGCAAGTCTCTTTGGGCCGTATATTTCATTGAGTTTTCCCCACTCTAAGCTCGTTTATTGTGCAGACACCAAGCTCGTTTCCACTCCCCCCAAGCCCAATGGTCGAATGACCTACGACTTTTGTAGAACGCATCTCATCAAAATTATCAATATTCTTGATGTTTTATGAAATTATGTAATTCAAACCGAAAACTTGAAATTGTCAACTTGCCCAATTTGCTTTTAATTTTTTTCTTTAAAAAAACTAAAAATAATTTTAAAAAAGAGAGGTGTATGAAAATGTTGAAAAATTGTAAAAAAAAAAAAACATCCAATTTGTTAATAATAAAAAGATATAGATTTTTTTAAAAAAAATTAAATTATAATTCATTACCCATAAGAATATTTTGCTCAATTCACCAAAACAATAAACGAAAATCTAATAAAAACTAATTGATTGAGCTAGTTGTTGAACTACTATTAAAATTAAGAAGATAATAAATAATTTTCAAATAATGATGAGCGTATGTCAGAGGGTGTTTTCAAAAAATTTTAAAACATCCAATTTTAAAAACTAATTGATAGAACTATGCAAAATTTTAAAAGAACTTATTTTAATTTACCCTAAACAATGGTGTCAGAGGGTCCATTGCATCATGCGTGGTGCATATACTCCTATGTCAAAGATGCAGACATGCAGTGGCCGATGCACAATGCGTGGAGTGTTTGGCACTTGGCACTAATGTTGCGGATGGTTGGTTCACTGATGCTGAAAGGTCAATCAGCCGTAATTTTATACAATCACACCGAAATTGGCTGTAGTGAGCTGGACTATGATACGGTACAGCTATAATTAATCTGGATCCGGATCGTTACCAATTCGTTCTGTTTGAAATAACAGTACTACGGTAATCAGAAAAGATAAACTTCATAATAAATTTAAGTATTTACAATAATAAAATATATTCAAATATTGTGAAGTATCAAGGTTTATTAGACGTCCAAAAATATAAAGCGGTGATTGTAATCGACCCTTCATATTATGTGAATCAGCTCATATATTAATAGGAGTCTCGATCATGAAAACACTAATGCAAACACCTGTTGGTTAAACTGGTATCACCTCTTCTCTCTTTTTTATGATATACAAGGGTTAATATCTACTTCCCAGGAATACAAAGGGTAAAATGTAATTCAAAATCCAACCCCAGACCCAAACTGCTATCATCGTGAAGACTATCCGTAAATCCGAATAAGCCAACACAAGTATCAAACTCGTAATTTTCATTGCACGGTACGCTAACCCTCCCTACGTCATATATGAAGAATTAAACAAGCACAACGCAAGATATCCTCAATCATTTTGCATATGTAGAATTTTAAATAATGTCTTTCTAACTTTTGTAAAAAGAGCATATACACTCATACAGGCAAAATTTCCTCTCCCATTGTATAGGTGGAGAGAGCACGAGCCTGTGCTGCTGGCTATGTAAAGCCGGCAGCACCTGCTGATAGTCAATCTGAACCAGAGCTTCATTCCCTTTTGATGGTAAAACACTAGTTTTGCCCCACTTTTGCTCCAAGGAACTGATGTTTTACGTCCACTTACAGATAATTTAAGCACTGCTCTGTAATGGAAACCACCGTTGGGGCCACTTGGGGTATGTCCGTTTGAACAAACTCATGCATACTGTGTCGTGCTGCTGGAGGACACCATTAAATATGCATTTCATTGCCCCTGAAGAAAGACAAATGCAAGGGTATTCAGATGACATAACAGAAAGAACTAAAGTTACTAGTCACTTTTTAACATGTACATGACGGAATTATCAACTAAGAATTAAGATCAAGTTGTTAGGATATCTCAAAATTCAGCGATTACATGAACGTTCTCGACCAACTTGGAATTTTGGAAATTCAAAGTTATAAAGAAAACATGCAGTAAATTCAAGTGTACAGACAAAGATGACGTGCATGTTTGGATTCATAAATTAACCTCGCACTGGAAACAGAGTTTGACGTTATTCCACAACTAGCACTAATAGTTTTACACATGACAAGTTAACCAAGCTATATTTATCAAAAAAGGAGCAAGAGATGAACATATCCAAAACCTAAAACTGTGTTGTTTGTCATCCATTGGGTCAAAGAAAAATTAAAAGATCTAGCTACAATTTTAATTGGGTGAGAACTTACCATGCGTTCCTACAGGTTCCTTAATGCGACCACGGCGACCACATTTGGTCCAAAGTTCAACAGGCTGCAACCAATGTGAAACAGTAAGAAAAGAGAGAAATAAGACCTGCCACTCTGCAGAAACAGTGACAGAAAATAACATGAATTTCAATTAGTTCAGTAAATTCTGATCATATAACCTTGAACCATTTCACATCCTCAGGGTTGTGAAACATGTATCTCACAGTGGATTTTGATTTGGACACACGTTGCGGATAACTGCATGACATATATCCAATTTGTTAGTCGATATATCCAATTTAGCTAGCCTCTGCATTAACTATAAATTTGAAATAATAAACTCTTTAGTTCTTCATGTACAAGTTTTCAACAATACAGCAACTTAGTCTAAATCTACTTCAATTACAATTTAAAGAGAGCATAAACATATATAGCCTAGACATTTGTCATGCAGAGACCCAAAGAATTTAAGCAGAGATTGCAGAAGGTCCGAATGTACAGCACAAACTTCTACCATATTATCATATTAAAGATGAAATACTGATATGCTGAGGCATGTGTGTGCATGTCTCACCCAGTTAAAATAATTTTCTTGAGAACAATCCTATCAGGGTCTACACTTCTCAGTGAACCAACTGCAGCCAAAGCAGGATAGGTCTCTTCTCCTTGGCTCTTCAAGGCAATTAGAGGAAGTGAAGGAAAACAAATCGGAGCATAAATTGAAGCAACTGAAAACCGCCCAGCATGGAGAAACCTCTCCATTTTGTGCTTGTTAGCATTAATACTATCTGAAGAAAAAATTGGCCTGCATTGATAAGCTCAAAAGGTGTAAGTGAAAATTGAACAGTATGAGGTGTTCTTTCCTTACTGAAACCACCCCCACCACCACAGCCCCTCCAAAAAAAAGCAAATTACCTCGACATAAACTGGCGGAAGCCAACATGAAATAGGAATTCTTCTTTTGCTTTAATAGGAGCCTCATATGTATCGTGCTTCCTAACGCTACACACCCATAAAGTTGAAATTGTCAGAATGCAGTAAGTTAACGAAACAAGAGAGATGGCGATAAAAAGAGGTACCTGAAATGGAGGACAGATACTTTAGACTCGTGTTGTAGAAGACCAGAGGCTATTATTGGAATTTTCTTCGCTAAAATGCACAACTTGGATGCAACTCCATCTTCTACATCCTTGATATAAAGCTTTGCATATGAGCCAGGTGGTATACAGTCACTTAGCTCTTGCTCCATATCAAGAGCCTTTGCAACAACATGCTTTTGTGTTCTCGAAAAATTGTCAAATGCAAAAATTCTAGCATATTCAGGAGGCAGAGATTCCTATAAAATCATAAAACTTAGTTAACACTAGGACCCACGGTCAAGTATTCAAGATTTTCCATTCTATCAAAGACAAGAACATACTTTGGTGTCCCATGATGAAGTTCTGAAAGACTTGACACCTCTAAACTTGGCAAATCGTTTTCGAGCTGCAATATCTAATGGTGTATCGACTTCATCGGGAAATTCTGGATGGTACAGGATGCAATTAGAAGATGCCAATTACTTCAACCTTCACAATTGTTCCAGCAGGTAGTTAACTAGAAGCCAACATAAACATTAAATAAGCGGAGAGTTACCCTCATCTTCAGCATGTGCTTCTTTAATTTTTCGAATCTGATCCGCTATCTGCTCTTTGGTTAAGTTTTCACCTTCCTGTGGTACAAAGAACACTCATTCATAAACTCAGGATAATATAAAGGGACTCACTGTACCCTGTATGCAAAAACTGTCCCACAAATGCTTGGTAAGCAACTTACACCCCCCACCCGTTTCACAAAATGTAAATCAGTTTAACTTATTGCTTAGGTTAGTTTTTGTCCTGATAAAAGTGGTTTGACTTTGTCCGAAAGGCACTGGAAAAACAAATTAAGGAAAGGGGAATTGCTAATGGTTAACAGCATTCTGACTAAATCAAAACAGATGCTAGCCAAAAAATTATTGCAAATTACACATGAATATAATACTCAAGAAGATGATTCATGGATCAAATGAGATTTCTCAAGTTCAATCGGTCTAGAATAGCTATGTTTTTGGATATGGAACCAAAAAAAAAACACAAACTCAAATTCTTAGGCTGCAGTTGCTGTCAAGAATGACCTACCATCATTACGGAATCTGTGTCAGTCTCTTCATCAGAATCTCTTAAATTTAGTGAAGCCTGGTCATCATCAAACTCAGAACCATTCGAAAACTTTTGGTCAGGAAAGCCGCTGTCTCCATCATCCAATACCATACCATCATCTCCATCTTCATCACTCTCGGAATAGTCAACATCAGAATCATCCACAATCCATGCAGCCTGCAAAATGTTCCAAACATATTATTAGAGTGATCATTGCATGGCTTGTTTAATTATCTGTCATGACCAATAAAGAGAGGGAAGGGGATGGAGATTCTTAAGCATGGAACAAGATTCCACCTGGTATTCTGATATGCCCCTAGGAAGCCTCTTCTTTTTCATCCTTTTCTCATGATTCCTGTCAGCTTCAGCCATTTCTGCCTCTGTAGGCCATGTCTGAATTTAAAAAAAGGCATGAGCACATTTCACTCAGAGAATTGGAGCATACATAAAGCTGTAAAGCTGATGAAGTTAGAGAAGTGCGCAGAAGCCACATAATGGAACTGGATTAGAAAAGGCACATGACACTAAAAAGGTCACTTCAGACAACTGATAATGACAACTTAGATTATGATGCAATCTGTAAGATATCAGCCAGAAATTTTAAGCAAACAAGTGTTGATTCCATGGTGCAAAGAGGATTAATAGCAAAGGATCCAAACTAATCACAGCCAAAGGACCAAGAGCGCCAAATACTAACCTGTTCTCCTGCCAATAGATCAGGAACATTTTCAACAACTAATGGCTCTTGCTTCTGTGGATCAGGGGTAAGGCACCTAACAACCTGCATGCAAGATGTAAAAAGATGCAAAAAATTGAATAAAAGATATCAATTGCCCATTGCCAGATATGGAATCATCTATGAACTGTATAGGAAGGTGCATGTGAAAAAAACAAAATCTGCTGTTGGAAAGACCCAAATCCGATCGTGGAATTAAGCTACTCTATTAGGTTGCCAGTCTCCTATATTCTCCTTCCGCACACACCATTTGAAAGGGATCTACCGGAACTACGGTCCATAAGTAGGAGTTGCTGATTCATTCATCTTTTTCCCACCCATCCAATATCTCGATCAAATAAAATCATAATGCTGAATCATCTATTAAAACCACAGTTACATCAATAGTAGGTCAATCTTTCACAACTACTTTGACCTTGAAAGAAGGTTTCTGCTAAAAGTATCACCAGAACAAGTTTGTTTATTCACTTTTTTGTGGCTACTTAGGAAAATAAGTAACTCAGGCTTTTAACATGCTGTGCTCGAGAAAGGGGCTTCGTGTACAGACAAAAATGCAACCCTCATGGTCCATAGGCATTTTCATTACTGGTGAGCAAATGTACAGAAAGCATCCTCTGAACATCCAAATGATCAAAGAACAAGACAAGTTGAAGTAAGTACAATCTTAATCAGTTTATGTGATTGGACCTTTTTCCCTGAGAACTAATCCTTAGCAGAAAACAACGGCTACTGTTGTCAAAACAAGACAAGGAATACCTGTATATCATTCTCAGAGTCCATGAGGTCTACTCCTTTCCTTACATTCAGAGTACATGGATCCTTGAGAAGTTCAATTTTTGACAACTGGAAATCCCCAGCTCCAGCAACATGCACCTGATACAAAAAATTCAGACACCGAACAGATTCCATAGTTGCAGATCAACAACAGGGGAAGAAGTTATTACCAGCTGATTTACTGAGAGGCCGTGAGCACGTACATAACCAGTAAGGACAAGCGTGCATTTTCCCGAACTGTAATTTTCATCAGCGACCATATCAACCTGCAGCATGATGATGCTTAATATGTATTGAATTTTTCCCACAGGTAAGATGACAAGTTCATACGCTAGTAGTCAATCTTTCCAAAACTAGAGTTACATATTACCAAAGGCATTCATCTCAACTCCCCAGAGTACCATAACCAAAAGAAATTAGTAACCAAGCAGTGACTTGTGAAGTTCTTCATATTTTTTTCCTTCAGATTATTTGCCAAGGGAACTGCATCAATTGGCACTATATGAATAAAATAAATCCTACTGGATCCAATTTCACAGTCATTAAAGATAGATAATGCAATAAGCCAACACCACAATGAGAATCTCTATTTTGGCAGGTAGTAAATTATTCCAGTTCAAAACAATTAAACTACTCTATGGTATATAACGCGCAGAAGACATAATAAAAGGAAAACCCAGAAAATTGAATGCACAGAAACAAGATAAGTAGTTGCCCAAGTTATACCTTTTGAGCCATGATATAAGCACGTTGGTTTCGCCAATGAGGTACTGTCAGCCTTTGCTCCTTGAAAAGCCACATGAACTATAACCAGAAATAATCAAACAATCTCTTACAAGGATCCAAATCCAACAAGAAAAATATGTGGATTGTCAGAACGCTATATAATGGAATCATGACGACATTTTAAGTCAAAAAAGCTCTCATCAATTATCAGCAAAGAATTTACCTTATGCAATTCATCCCTCTTGTCCGCAGGATAAAACTTACAATCTTCTGGAAATTCAGAAGCAAGCATAGACGTGCACATCTTCTTCAGTTCTTGCTTTCTTTTCATATCATCAGGAAGATCCTGAAAACATAATTAGAGGAATTAATCCAGAATTTCTTAATAGCTTATGGAAGAAAGATAAAACTGACAGAATACAATAGGTGCGTGGAAAGTTGCTTACACGAATTAGCACTACAGTGCTGGGTAGACCAAGTGTTCTGAAAACCGAAAGACATTGTGATCCAAAAGAATCAATAAAATGATTTTCTTCATCTGCTTCATCTAAGGAGTTTGGAGATGCCACAAAGGCAATCAAATCAGCAACCTACAAGGAGTATGAGTATACATTTAATGTGTTAATCAGGATATTGGTCAGTGATTCAATACAGGCAATGCATAAATTAGAAAAGAACCAATAAAGTACCTTTGCCATTTCCATGCACGTCAACAAATCACTATGAGGTGCTTTCAAGACCTATTGCAGACAATTGAAGTAAATATCAATTATTTTTCAGATCGACCAAATAAACCTTCCACGCAATTTACAATGTAGGGATGCCACTAAGCTTGTCTTTTGCCTTACTTAAAATATCAGCCAAAATTTATGAGGAAAAATTTAAGCAAAACAGACATGTTTCAAACTCGATGTAAACTACTTAAGCATCAGAAGATAAAATCATGATAAAGCAACTCGAGTTCCGTAAAAACTACGCTCAGGTTAAGAAGGACAACTGAAAAAATTATGAGTGTACCGTGGCTCTCAGCTTATACTCTGGTGATGCAATAGCTGGAAAAGTAGAATCGTTCCCCTCTCCAGACAATAACGATAGTATATCTTCTTCAAGAGAGTTCAAGTCCACAGACGCAGAAAGCCCAAAAAGCACCTAAAATTGTTCACATAACATGAGAAAAACACTCTCGGGTTTTCTTCCCTTAACAGGCGGGAAAGAAACTCACAATAACACGAGGAGAGCTCGAATGTCCGGACAACGCCCTCTTCTCCTTCAAAAGCGCGGCTCTCTTCTGTTCCCTCATCTACAAAGTCATGTATAGAGTTTTATTGAGTCCACGTAATTCACAACTACTTCCTGATCCAATGTCCCAACACACACAAAGAAAACAATGTGAACATGCAAATACGCTCAGGAATAAAAAGAAAGTCACCATCTTGTTACGCTGAAGCCGAATAGCCTTCGCTCCTTTAGCAACACCACGGTCAGGCTTCGACATCATGATTTTATCTGATCAAACAGAAGTAGAATCACCAAATTGCAATAACTACTGCCAAACTAACTACAAAACATAAACTTCTAACTAAAAAGAGAAAAAAGAAACAGAACGAAAAACCAACCCTTGGACGAAATTTTGTGGACATTGCGGGAAGATTTGGAAGCAAATCGAGTTTTGTGCGCCTTGTTGAACTGCACCTTAGACCCTCCCATGTCTAAAGTCCTCTGGAAAAACTTAAGAGCAGTGGTTCATGAAAACCTAGATGATGGTGGTGGTGGAGTCTTAAAATAGGACATCGTCTGTCTTCGCCGTTCGGGTTTGTTTTTGGGCTGTTCACGTAAGCCTAATATTTGGACTGCATCTACAAAATCATGACAGCCCACAATTGTTGCGGCCCAAACCAATAAAAAAATAAAAGGCTACCACAATATATTTATTAGACGTTCATTAATTATAAATTATATTTATAATTTTTTAATTAATAATAAATTGTTTATAATTATAATAAATTTCAGCGAATTCCAACAATGAAAGAATTATTAGACAAATATTAAGAAGTATTTATTTATAATTTTTGAAATAGAGATAAAATATTCGTACATGTATAAACTTCAAAGGACTCCATAACTTACCCAAAATAAAATTTGGAGAATTTTGGCAGGTAGATATCAATATCAAAATGAACAAATACGGCAATTGCTAATTTTCGTATATACAATGTTTATGATTGGGGAAAAAATGGCATTTTATTATCTCTATATTGCTATTAAGAGTTTCACATGCAGCACGTTCACAGTTTTTGGCTTCAAATTGGCGGTAAAACTGTAAAATATGGCAAAGTGAAAAATAACACAAAGTTGAGAGGGTTAATTTATACAAAAAATACTTTGATGAGTAAATTATAGAAGCATCTATAATTCGGAGAAAAAAAAATACAGTTTACCCTACAGTAATGATATTACCAAAGTCAACCAGCTTATCATACAATTGTACGAACTTTCAAAATGATAACTAATTTTTAAGCCATCGCGATTATTAAAATGGTCAAAACTCCATAAGTTCATGTGGTAGATCATACAATTGTTTTAGCTACTGAGTAAGACCTAAATAACCATACAATATATTATCAGTAAAACCATTTTTATATTTAATCGAGAAAAAAAAAAGTCATTCAAGAACAATCCAAAAACATAGAAAAAACTAATGAAAGAAAAAAAAAATCCTAGTCAAGAAATGGAACAATATCAACCCCATTGACTTCTTTTAGCGTGTGGAAAATAGGCTAAAAATGTAAAATCAAGCAAATGAAGGTAATTTTATTTCTTTTCAGCTTTCAAATAAAGAAGCTTTTTTCTTCAAATGTTTGTTTTTTTCCTTCGTTGAAATACTGTGTGTGGACCCCTCATACGACATAATAATTTTTTTAGTCCATCTTTCTCTCTCACTCCCTTCCTCCCAACAGAGAAACGTGGGAGATGGTAAAGAGAGATGAGAAGAAAAAATATTGGCTGAAAGCATATAAAAGTAAATTACGGTATGTCAATGCATTCAGTGTGTCCCACAATTTATACTTTTTTTACACATGACCGTGTAGCTAGCAAAACTTTTGCTTTTAGAAGCTGATCTGAAATGGGATCTTGCATATATATACAGACATGTGTATTTATTGTCCTTTTTCACCATAATCAAACATCTTTTTTCTGCATTTCCTTCTAATCCAACACTTGGCAGGGTGATAGTCTTGTTTGCTATTGATACTCTAATTCATGTTTGGGTAACTAATCTTTTTATATAAGTTTTTACATGCACCTATTTGATATCTGTTATTTTCGACGGTAAAATTATCAGCATTGTAAAGGGGTAAAATGCATTTAACTCCAAGATAAGTTTACTAAATTACCGACTATATACCGTTAAAGGGGTAAAATGTGTTTAAAGATATATGAATTGATGATAAAAGTGATTTTTGTCTCTCAAATCCCAATATGGAACCTACACCACTTATTTTAAAATAATTTAAATTACCTCAAAATACAAATCCAACATACCATTTATTTTTAACACATACTTATTTATCTTTATTTTTCTCTCTCTATCTCCAAAACACTAAACTCTAAAAACACAAATCTAAATATTATGTAAGTGTTCCACATACAGATAAACAATTAATGCTGTAACAATTATATCTACAATCGCATGTATATTTACAATTAAAATATCTCGACTATATTATTTTTATTATATATATACTAATCATTATAGCATGTATAAACATAATAAAGTAACATCATTCGCTTTAAAATATATTATAAATAATAAAATAATATATAATTCAATGTATTATATTAAAAAAATAAAAAGAAAGAAAAAAACTAATTTATCAACAAATATAAAATTTAAAAAGCTAAATAAGTTAGTTATTTTATCAATTGAAAGGTATTTTTGTTAGCAACGATGGCACGCAGTTTTCGTACACATAATTTTATCGAATATGATGCATGATTATTCATATATTTTTAAATTGATCAAAAAATTTAGTACACATTGAAAACAATATGAAGCAAAATAATTTAAATAAAATAATTAGTTTTATAGAAAAGTCCATTCAATACAAAAGATAGTAAAGTTCTATTAAATTAAAGTGAATTTTTTATAAATCAAATCCTTATTTTCACGAAACAATTCAATTTATAGTTGTACTTATTTTCAATTAAATTCACCTTTCACCTACATAAATAGTAAAAAAAATAAAAATACGATAGACAATAAAATTTATAATTGTAGACTATTTTAAAATATGGAGGTATTTCTAGCCTTTCCAAGAAAAAAAAAAAAAAGGGGTAAAATGCAATTTGACCTTATTTCTAATTTCGTTCCCTTTGGTTTCAAGTTTCAAACCGCTGCTAAAGCCCTAAACCCCAAATCTTCTTCACTCCACTGTCTCAGACTCTCAGACACTCTCGCTGGTCACCATAAACTCAGCTTCTTCAACATGAGTTACGCGGCGTACAAGATGATGCACTGGCCAACAGGCATCGAGCATTGCGCGTCGGGGTTTATCACTCATTCCACGGCGGATTTCACTCCGAGAATCCCTCCAGTCGCCGCTGATGACCTGGACTCGGAGTGGTCCACTTCCACGAAGCCCATTGGCCCTGTTCCTAACCTCATAACGGTCGCCGCCAACGTTCTTGAGGTGTACATTGTCAGAATTCAGGAAGAGTCTTCTTCGCTCACGGACTCCAAAGCTGCTGCGGAGCCCAAGCGCGGAGGTGTATTGGCCGGGGTATCTGGTGCCTCCCTTGAGCTCGTCTGTCATTACAGGTTATCTCTTTCTTGTTTCTAATTGTAAAATACTTTTGAATTCTTAATTGCTCTACAAAGTGAATGATCAAGTCTTATTTGCTCATTTGGCATTCGTCACTTAAGTTTTGTTTAATCAGTATAGTTTTAACCTTTTTTGTGAAACGGATGGCCCGTAGAGATTTGATCATTACACTCCAATACATAGTTTTGGACTTGTTTGAGCTGGATTTGGTTTCAAGCATCTGTAATTTATAAATGTTCTATCTCTTTCCTTTTAATTTGATTGTTTCATGAAGGTTGCGCTTTGGTAATTGTCATCGTACATTTCTGCCCTGCAAACTTTTTTCTTTTGAAAATGGAAAATTCTGGAGTATTGGAATTGGCTCGTGAGTTTTAGAACTGTAGAAAATTTTTCACAGAGAGTACGAAATGGAATGGAAAGTTTGTAATCTATTAATTCTTTTTTGGGGTATAATTATTCCTGAGAAAGTTATATATGTTTAAAATTATGCTGTTTTGGGTACCTTGTGTAGGTTGCATGGCAATGTGGAGTCATTGGGCATATTACCAAGTGGAGGTGTTGATGGTGATAGGAGGAGAGACTCAATTATATTGACTTTTCGAGATGCAAAAATTTCAGTTTTGGAGTTTGATGACTCGATACATGGATTCCGCACCAGGTGAGCTGTAATATTTTCAATGTAAATGGTATGGGAAAAATACAAACTCATTTTTTGTTACTATGGTTCATCCATATGTAGTTTAGCTTGCAATTTGATAAATTGCATCTGAAGTGGAATAAAGGTATTATATTTGTTTTATTTATCTGTAGTTATTTTTCTTTAACATGAACTGCCAGAATTTCTGGTTGTCTTATGTAAAGAAAATGCTGAAATGCAAAGCAAACAGACGCCAGAATAGAGTAAGTACAGATAAGGTTATGACACAGAAGGGACATTATTACTTGCTGGTAATATGAGTTCTACTGCTTTCTTGTTGATGATCAAGAGACACAATTTTTGCTATAATCTCGATTATGACTTCTTGACCTTGGCTCAACTGGAGATGCCAATTGGTTTCTGATCTTCTTCGTTCCACATGTTAGTAGTCTTCAAATGAGACTCCAGTTGTATTTAATGGTAGATACCTGTCATTCTGTCTTCCAGTTCAATGCATTGTTTTGAGGGCCCAGATTGGCTGTACCTGAGAAGAGGCAGAGAGTGTTTTCCAAGAGGCCCACTAGTGAAAGTTGATCCATTGGGGAGGTGTGCTGGGGTTCTTGTTTATGGCTTACAGATGCTACTGCTCAAGGCAGCTGAGGTTTTGTTCTGTTGCATCTTAATTTCCTTGCATTTTTTTCCCAATAGGAAGGCTTATGTTATGTATTGTGAATATGAAAAGTTTATTTGTTCACTTGAAATTGACGTTGTACTACCCCCATTAACATATATAGTATCTTTTCACAGCTTCCTGACTAAAAATAGTCTTACACATTTCCATTGTACTAGATTTCCCTTTTAGGCGTTTGCTGAATACACCCTACAGGGCCTATACTCTTCCAGATCTCTGAACTCTGAAGCCCAACAAATGAGCTCAAGTGCTATTGTGATTCTCTTTTTCATTTGATTCCAGAAAGAGACCCTCTTGGCTTTTAAATTACAATTCAAACCTTATAGAGGTGCTGGCTTTACGTGAACTTCTTTTTAATTGGATTATTCGAATATCATTTCAGAGAACTTCCTTTCAAATACAAAGAGTTAATGGGAACACAATCTTCTTAGTCCAGATTTGTCAGTAAGCTGGTAAATCCTTCATGTATATACTTTTGTCAGCTGAAGACATCCATTATCCAGAGCACTTTTCTGAATAACAGTAAGTCCAGTTGCTGCCTTCAAATATCACCATATCGGTGGCATTATAGAGAACAACAACAAGAATGTAGAACCTTGACATAAGGTGTAAAACAACGTCTCCAATGCTAATCAATATTATGGATCAGCAATACTTGCATTATGCAATTAGTATCCCCTTATATTATAGCATAAAAGTTAGCTAATGTGTCTTTTTGCTGATGCTGAAGAAATTGCTTGATGAAAGCTGTTTGTTTGGTAATTTGTTGTAGGCACGCGCCACGCCCCTTAACAGCTTTCTGTTTGGTGTTCATGGATGTGTGTGAAATTATCCATGTAAATATTTTATGCATACAATTTATTCCTGTTTAAATTATTCTGGGTGCTCAATTTAATGACTTACGCTCATTGGTAATTCTTGTAGACTTCTACTTTCATTTGAGTTCTTTATAGCACATCTTGCGCCGAAATAAAGATTGTTATGCTAGTTATCCATGGCATAATTATGTTGGACCTGGAATTTTCTTGGAGACCAACATATCTCATTCTGGCCAAAACTTTTTCCTTTTGCACAAGAGCATGTATATGCTGCAAGATTGTGGGCTTGGCTGGTTGTGTGGATGGCGGTGATTTGTATGTTTTTTGAACAGTTTTAAGCAGGGAAAACTAAACAATATATGTTTTTATGTAAGCATTCATCACAAACTACAGTATTTACAGCATTTTGCATTGTAAATTAGCATAATAACATTTAACAGTTTAGATGGTCGTGATGATGAGCATTTCTGCTATATGATTTCTGTCGCTGGACTAATGCTTTTTCCTGTTGCCACTTTGAAGGTGTAGTTCTATATATTGGTTATATAATGTATTTAATTGTGAAAATTTTGATGTTAGGCTAGTTCTGGTTTAGTTGGCGAGGAGAACACTTACAATTCAGGATCCACTGGTGCTTCTCGAATTGAATCATCATATAATGTTGCCTTCCGGGATCTTGATATGAAGCATGTTAAAGACTTTATCTTTATACATGGTGAGGATTCTGACTTGGGTTTCCTTATTCTGCTGATAAAGAATGGTTCAAAAAGTCTAATGGTGGCTGCATTAATGTTCCTATTGATATATTGAAGTATATGAAGTACTTTGTTATAAGTTCCTTATTTCGGAGTCCGGTTGTCCATATTGTATTGAAGTATTAAATGATTCATTGAGAAAATCCTTTGGCAGGGCATGCACCAAACCAAGAATCAGCACTATTCTAGGGGCTGCAGCGCACATGTTTCTTTCTAGTAATTAGTTGATGTGTAGTTGCTGAACATCCTAAATGGATATGTTTTGGAGTTTTATGGCATTTTTTTTCTCTCTGACACGTATAATTTGGTATTTATGAATGGCTGGACAGCATTTACAAGTCACTCGAGCCTCCAAAACACCATCATTATGTTTGGTTTTGTTTTTAACTTGTTTTTGGGTATTTTGTGGAGATAGAGAGAGAAAAACAAAGATAAATAAAAATAAGTGAGAGATAGTGTGTATGTTTGGATTTGTTTTTTGAGATAATATAAAATAAGTATGTTATGTTTGATGTTGGGTAGTGGGGAGACAAAAAATACTGTTCATTGTCAAATCATAATCATGTCTCTTTTATATATATTTTTATACATAATTTATTTAGTTGTGAGTGGATTAAAATAAATATTATTTCCTAATTATATATGTATGGAAATGAAAAAAAATAATTTATGTAAATACACTTTTAAAAATAATTAAATGCACTCTAATAATGGATTAACAATATTTTTTGTTAGTTGTTCTATTCGAGGTGATAAATTTAAATACATTATTCAAATAATGTAATATATGAATTAACCGCGTAGAATAATTATATTATTTTATATTTTTTAAAATTTTTAATTATTCCAATGATGTAGAAAATATTACGTATAAAATATTAAGTGGTTAAAATAAAATATATTTATATTTAAAAATCAAATACTTAGAAACAAGACAAAAACATGACAAAACAAGCAATGGCAAACATTGCTTCTGTTTTGGGCCATCTCTGAGATGGCCCAAAACCGAAAACAAACATAAGGCATCTCTCCTGGAAGACAAAATACTAACTTATTTATTATTTGATTTATTTTGATGCCTTCCTATAATTCTTATTGTCATATATGGCCAAATTTCCAAATTTTTTGTCAAGTGCTTTCTTGGTAAGGTATGAGGGTTTTTTTTTAGGTGACTATGTATGGTGAGTTAGCTTGCAGTGGCAGGGTGGAGTTTCTCATTTCTGTCTTCCTTATTCATCTCCATTTGAAATTTTTATGTGTTTAGAAGATTTAAGTATTGAGAAGGGCTATGACATATATACTTCTGTTGTTCTCTTGAAAGAGTGGAATAATTGGCACTTTCCTGCAGCCTGGAAAATTCCATGGAGAGCAGTAACTCATGCAGAACTAATGTAGGCTTAAATTCTATACAATATTGATCTATGACCTTTCTTTCCATTAAAGCAATAGTACTGTAGGTTAGTGTAGAACCTAAGTGAAAGTGCATGCAGCTCTTCGAATTGTATGACAGACTCATGACTGGTCCAAAGTAAGTGATGGTATGCATAAGCTTGTAAATACGTTTCCAGCCAGACCTTGTACGATGACTCATCCTATAGATGCAAAAGCTGCCAAAAGTGCATACTTGCTTTCTGATTTGCTTTGAAGGCCTTATTTTGCTTGTTGCCCGTCCTTGTTCTCATTCAATTTCGTTCCCTCCTGCTTTTAGTTTCCCATTTGTTGACATAATATTGCTTGACGACTGCAATTGGGGTAGTTGTTTTCTGTTTTTTTACCAGTTTCATCTCATTATGGCTTAGTTTCTATCATCTTGATTTCTGATGATGAAAGTTAAAGCATTTTACAGGTTACATTGAGCCTGTTGTAGTAATCCTGCATGAACAGGAGCTTACATGGGCCGGTCGTGTCTCATGGAAGCATCACACTTGTATGATTTCAGCACTCAGTATCAGTACAACTCTAAAGCAGCATCCGCTCATATGGTCGGCCACAGTAAGTTACATTTCTATTATCTTTCCTCTGATTGTTAACTTGTTGGATTTTATTTTATCTTGCAATGACAATGAGACCTTATTAAGATATAATCAGGATTCTGAGATTGTTTTTTTTGCCCTTGTACACTATATATGAGCAATATTATCTCATGGTGGGAAGAAATATATTTCCTGTTCTACACCTCATATGGTGATTAAGGATTCATTATGTTGCTAGGCTTATCTTCTGCTTGTACCTTGGACACAAATATTGCTTCTTAATCCCCAAAAAGATCAAACACAAAATGTTTTATGCTCGTACACTAGCTGGATACAAACTAACCTTTTACAGAAATCTATTCATATTTGATTCTTTTTTTTTTCTCAGAATCTCCCTCATGATGCATACAAGCTACTTGCAGTTCCATCTCCCATTGGTGGAGTTCTTGTAATTGGTGCAAATACGATTCATTATCATAGTCAGGTTGGCCCCTTTTTGACATTATAATTTTTACTTTCACCTGAAATTGTATTTTCCTCGACTTTACACTTTTTCTTTTCCTGCTCTTTGTCCCTCGCTGTTTAACTGGACAGTCAACATCATGCCTCTTAGCGTTGAACAATTTTGCTGTTCCGGTTGATGGCAGGTTAGATTCAATGTGTCAACTCTTTTCTGCTTCCTTTCTGGTCCCTACATACTCGTGAACTTTGCAGTTGACTCTTTCTTTATAGTCTAATGACTAATAATCTTGTTCGGCTTCCTTTACTTCCATAACTGGTGCTACTTTGCTATAACTACTGCTTAGGCTTTTTCATGTGTCTTATTTGTATAAGTTCAATGAATCCAGACTGCATATGTGCAAAGGTTAACATTTTTGTTTTTGTGTCTTTTTGGGATGGGAATGTCTTTTTTTAACCAGTGAGGTACTTTAGGATGCTTTTGGGATATTTGTTGTCTTTTGCCTGTCTCAGTGGTATTATGTGTTTGGTAATTATGAGAATGGGATATCGATGCCGGAGCGTCCTGCTGTTCCAACTATTCATATTGGACATTTCCACTTTCTGTATGATGCTCCAATTTCCTGCATGGGCATCACAAACAAATAGTGACTTTGAGTCAGTTTCACCTGAATGATAAGCTTCTTCATGAGAAGGTGCCCGATAAGCTTGACTTAGGGGTTAAGTTCCAACTTTATACACAAGTGTGTGTTTTGAGAGCCTAAACTGTAGGCTTTTTAAGGGGCCTTTCGTCCTGACTGGAGCTCTAATTTTGTTGAATTACAATCATTATGAGCAAAATAGTTTCAAATGGTCAAATATTTAATCTTACTACGATGACATATGACTGGGCACTGAAAATACTATAGATTACAATCCCTGTTTTGTTACATTTCTTGAGTGATTAGCGTGCAAGTATTTTTCTATAACATTTAAACTGGATATGCTGATATTTACTCAAGAAAATTTTCTTGATATTCTAGTCATAATTGTCTTTTCTTTAACATTTTTAGGTAAGAGAGATTACTTGGGTTGTGGAGTTTTGCACGAAGAAATGGAAAAACTTGGTACTTAATTAGATTTGCTCAAGGGAAATTTTGGAATTTGTCATGTGACTCGTTTTAAAATGCCTGATTGCGTGAAAGTTTATACCGTCATTGAAGTGGGTCTGAAGGTTTCTTGTTGCAAGTGATAGTCTGCTAAGGTTTCTACTTTCTTTTCTACGAGAGAGGCCACATAAGCATTTGTCGGGTGGATGGTTAGAACATGTCACATTATTGGTGGTGATGTAAGTGAAGATTGTACGGGAAATAGATAAGAAAAGTTGTTCTCTTTTTTCTGTCACCAGAGTGTGAATCAGTTGTGAACCTTCATGAATGAAATCACTAGCTACTGCATCTTTCTCGAGTCTGCCTCACTTTTGAGAGTGTTTGATGTGGATTAGGACTAAGGATATTAATGACCTTTCAGAAGACCGATTGGCTTACTTTATCACAGTGGTTCTTTTCTCTTATTAGCTTGTTGGTCTATTTGCATTCTTACACGGTTTTCTTGATTCTAAGAGGTGATTGTAAATAACATTGTAGTTGCTGTCACTTAAAAAAGGTAAAATGAAAACAAGACTTGTCATTGAAGAACTTGGATTCTTATGAATGGCATCTCCATCCTGCCTTTATTACTTTAGTGTTTTAGTTTTTTCTAATGTATATGCATGTCTCTTTCAGTCAGGAGATGCCTAGATCTGGTTTCGCTACAGAGCTTGATGCTGCCAATGCAACATGGTTAACAAACGACGTTGCTGTGTTTTCAGCAAAATCCGGGGAACTGCTTCTGTTGACTCTTGTTTATGATGGCAGGTTGATACCTATTTGTTTTTTATATTTCCTTTTTTATTCAATTTGAAGACAAATGATGGGGCTTCTACTAATTGTTCATGCTTTCTATTGACTAAGTCCTTCCTTGTATCTGATTTTATGGAGCTTCTATTTGTTTATTTTGTATTTTTTACCATTGAGGATAATTTTATCATATCTGATTTTCAAGGTGTTGCCTTGCTTCTATTCTGACTTGTAAAAGAAACCCAAAAGTCAGATGCATTTTGTTTTAAAGAGGATTATAGCACCAAGAAAACCGTTTGTTTGCACCTTTTGCTGCTGAATAATCTGTTTTTACCAGTTTACTTATTCAGCTTAACTGCAGAACTTTCTCACCTATGTCTTTAAACATAGTCCTTGGTGCTTGCTTTGTTACTTCTGGAAGATTTTTTTATGTGCTGAATTTATCTTAAATTCGTTCCACAATTTCCTGCAATTGGACTGTCAAGTTATCAATTGTCAGGCTGGGACCGGGAAATCTTAATTGCTCTGCCTCTGACCAAATGAATTTTACAAAAAGCGCCCTTCTCTTTCGAAATATTTTTAATCTGACATCTGTTTTGTTGATGGATATTATGGAAATGTAATATAACTTGTGTATAGGATATAATTTTCCCAAAATTTGTGTCCTGTTAATTGTCCAATTTCTTTATAACGCAAGGCAGGTATTTAGAATCTGAATTTTTCACTGATAAATTACTGGGAGGATAGGTGAGGTTCTTGCTGTCAATAGAGGTCAGTTTTTCTCAACATCATCTAAAATATTGGATAGAGTTTTCATGAATGATTTCATCGGGCAAAAAACTGAGGTTTGCAAGTTATTATGCTATCGTTCCCTCATCTCAGAATTGCCTTTTAACTCTGGACTGTGTTGCACCCCTCATCAGTATGGTTGACGTTCACTTAACGTCCTTTGAAGATTAAAAGTATAGTCCAGAATGCTAGTCACAGTATTTTTTGACTTCCTGTGGTCATAATGAAGTTCATTCTTGAGGACATGATGGAAGTTAGAGATCTATTAACTGTTTGATCACTACTCAAGCAACTAATATTGTCTGACTGCATATTTACTAACTCCCCATGCTATTCAGGCTCTGACATTGCAATTACTTGATTTTGATGTATCTAATTATATGTTTATTATTGCAGAATTGTGCAGAGACTTGAACTTTCCAAGTCAAGAGCTTCAGTACTTACTTCGGTCTGCCGCATTTAAGTTTTTTCATGCAGTTGTACATTACTCAATGAAATCTATCTTATTTTTATTAGTTCGGTTAGTTGTTTCATGTTCATGTTTTATAGGATATTACAACTGTTGGAAACTCGTTATTGTTCTTGGGAAGTCGTTTGGGTGATAGTCTGCTTGTGCAATACAATTCTGGAGCAGGAGCTCCAACACTTGGTCCTGGCGTGAAGGAAGAGGTTTGTCATCTATAGTGTTTATAATTGAAGATTGATGAATTGATGTCTTTAATCTGGCAAAACTATCTTTTAGTTGGTTGTTCCTTTTAGTTAGTTGTTCCTGTGTTTCTTCAGTTGCCACTTTTCTGTCCATTCCCTCTCCAACAGCTATGCATCATCTCCTCTCTCACGCATCTTTATTTTCTCTGTCTACTACTCTTTTCGGTAATATATACCTTGTGTACTGAAATATTTTCTTCGTCATTCATAAAAAATTGATATATTATACACATAAATGAGTTTTTGTAAAAAAGAATCATTTTCATTTTTATTATTATTGCTGAGCTTAAAATGAATAGAGTTCATACTTTTATTAGATTCCTATTGGCTTTCCTAAAAGAGACTTGGTCTCAAACTATGAACTCTGTTAGGTGCACTACTATCTTAGCCATTACAATTTGTCAAATCTCTGTTTTACATTTAAATCTACTACATGCAAAATTACTTAACAGTGATATTTGTCATTTACTATTTTCTGTAGGTTGGAGATATAGAAAGTGACGCCCCTTTAGCAAAGAGGTTGAGGATGTCTTCCTCTGATGCATTGCAGGATTTAGTTACTGGGGAGGAGCTTTCTTTCTATGGCACAGGTCCAAATAATCCTCAGTCGGCTCAGGTTAAAATAATCACCTATAGTATGCTGAGCTTCATTGCATTAGATTTATGATGATAATATCTAAGGAGAAGGGTGCTTAATCAAAGTTGGTCCTTGCTCTGTCTTTTCAGTTCTATAGCATTCGGCAGCAGCCAAAAGCTGTTTACATCACGTGTTGTTTAGGTTGTCAAGAATGCCAATTATGCTAAAGAGGAGAAATGAGTGGAGTCTCTAATACTGTACTGAAGATCATGCCAGATGTTTTTCTCAATTTGTATATGATGTTTATTTGGGTGGTCTTACAAAGTAAATGGAACTCTCTGGTGTCAAAAGTTCCCTCTTTTTAGGGCTTTTGAAGAGATTAGAGTTGTTTTATTGGGAAATGACTTGTGAGGACATTACTCGGGTAATTATGCTTTTAATAGCTCCTTGGAACAAATAAATTTAACTGAGGCTGAGCGTGCGTTTGGATAGATGGATTTAAATATGAGGGAAGGATTTGGACAAAGCTCAAACAAATTCAAAGGATTTGTTATTAAGGATTTGAAATCCGTAATTTCAAATCTTTCAATCCAAGTGCAACTTGAAGGATTCAATCTTGAATTTTAGTGGTTACAAATGGATTCTTCACATAGAGGCATAATTTTTCCATTTTTAATTAATCCCTGTGATATTTTGATTCATGCAGAAAACTTTCACATTTGCAGTCCGAGATTCGTTGCTCAATGTTGGTCCACTGAAGGATTTCTCTTATGGTTTGAGAATTAATGCAGACCCTAATGCAACTGGAGTCGCAAAGCAAAGTAATTACGAATTGGTTAGTTATAATTTCAGTTTCTTCATGCTGTATATTACTTGATAATCATGTCTTTGCTTGTGGACATTAGTTCAATAATTGCCAAAAGTGATGCCCAATTATTCTAATGTGTCATTTATTATCTGTTCGAGACTTTTTCCACCATACTTTCTTGTTTACATATTATAAACAAACACATAAAAATCTTTTGTTTGAATCTTATTCAGGTGTGCTGTTCTGGTCACGGAAAGAATGGTGCTCTTACTGTGCTTCAACAATCAATCCGCCCAGAAACAATAACTCAAGTGCGTGTTGACTGTAATATTTTCTAAAAATCAACTATTCATGGTGCCCGCTCGGACATGGATCCTGCATGTGGTGCTTGTCAATTGTTATGCAGTTCTGGAAGTTATGATGCTTGAAAAAGTGCTTTTATTATCTTTTTATCTGACTCGTGAGTAAGCTGATGCTTTGTGTTTTCAGTTGGTAAAACTAAAAATGTGACGCTTGTGGCTGAGGGTGGTAGGGAAGAATAATTACAAGGGACTTGAGTTTTTAGTTTAGAAAAGCATTAAAAGGAAACAAAAGAAAAGCTTTGGTATAGGAAAGTTCATATTGCATCTAGAAGAGTTTGTTTTTCTTCTGGTAGAAGAAAAACTTGCTTCTAGGGAAGTGACTGTTAAATTGGAGTTTCAGGCTTACCTCTTCTTTAAGGAGCTGCTTATATCATTATTCTCTTTTTAAGTTCTATTGTAGGCCTTTAGGAGCTTTAGAGAGCCTTTAAAGAGTCATAAGATGCGCTTAACTTATTAGTTTTAGGACTATGAGAGCATCTGGACCATGATCTGGAACTGACATAAGCTCCCATTGCCAGATAAAGACATTTATTTGGGAAGGTGAAAAAAATTAAGCACATGTATTTTGAAATCCATGGCACTGTTTCTGCTTTTCCAGAGAAAAATGTTATTGTTACTGATACTGTTACCTAAAACACTGTTACTTCCCCCAAATATATACGCATTTTGCCGTCCTTGGTCCATAGAGCACATAGCTATGTTTCTTCAATTTTGTTAGCTTTTGAATCTGTTATTTATTCTTCATTTTGTTGCTTATTTTGTATTTGAAGGTATCTGTACTTTCATCTAATTCATGCCAGGTGAGTTTTAAGCGGTTGATTTTATATCATAACTGGAATTAATGACCTCATTACCTGTATTTGTGTAGGAATCATTACCCGGTTGCAAAGGGATTTGGACTGTCTATCACAAGAACTCACGTAGTGATTCCTCAAAAGGAGCTGCTGATGAAGATGAATATCACGCATACTTGATTATTAGTTTGGAAAATCGTACGATGGTATGTCCTTGATAACCTTTTCTGTTGAAAAAGATCACAACAGTTGAAAAATTCCTACTATTGGTTGTGAATAGAACTCTAAGCCTGGACCTGTGAATTTTGTTTTGCTTGCAGCATTATTTTACTGATCCATTCTTGTGTGCAGGTACTACAAACAGCTAATAATCTTGAGGAGGTAACGGAAAATGTTGACTACTACGTCCAAGGAAGTACAATTGCTGCAGGAAATCTGTTTGGAAGGTGACTCTTTATGTCTTTCCTTAGCCAACATATAAACATGTATCTGGTATTCGGAACTGTTTTTTCCCCTTCTTCTTTTTTCTGAAAACTCATACTAACTTAAAGGCACTTGTATTTCAAATCTGTATTCTTTTATGAGGAGCGACTGTTTTTTTCCCTTGTGATGCATATGTTGTTCATTATATTGCAATTAAAGCATTCACAACTTTGTATTTGGTTTTGATCACAGATGAATATTGTTCTGTCTTGTTTAGTGTATGGTTGCACCACGACATTAAATATCTTTGTTCAACTTTGTAAATGCACCGAAGCTTTAATGATCTTTTATTTATGGCCATTATTAATTTTATCAGTAGCTGATTATATTGGCTCAGTACTAATAGGTGAAGTATTTCATAACTGTTTAAGCAGACGCCGAGTTATCCAAATCTATGCTCGTGGTGCTCGGATCCTCGATGGTGCTTTTATGACTCAAGAATTGGCCTTTAAATCTTCCAATTCAGAGGCAGGTGCAGGTTCTGATGGGACAATCGTGTCTTCAGTTTCTATTGCTGATCCTTATGTGTTACTGAGAATGGTCGATGGAAGTATTCAGCTGCTAGTTGGAGGTATATCTGAAGGGAGAGTTTTTAAAGTCCCCTGTTTCTATGAACAATTAAACATCTAGTTTGTCTAATTTTTGTTGTTTGATAAATATCTTTTCAGGAAAATGGATTGTTGTTAATGATATTGCTTTACTTATCTTGCTATCTTATTTCCTGTTGAAGGGAAAAAACATCCATTTTCTTAGCCCCTAACACATTGTCTATGATTTATTCAATACAAGGGACCTATTTAGTCCTAATTATCAGGCAAATTCAATAGGTTACTTCCTATACAAAGGAAACAACTTGCATATGAACAGATGAAAGAATTTTTCTATTGGTTTGGAGAAACCACAAAATGAAAATTAGTCCATTTACTATGATAGCCTTACATCTTGTAGAAAATGGCGACAAACAGGTGACTCAAAAAACAAGTGACTCTAAAAAGGGATTAGAAACGGTAATTCAGATATCAGGTTGACCAATGATATTAAGGTGGAATATTTCATTGTTCGTACTTTTTATCTGCTTTGATTCTGTTGGACTTCACTGGTTTGTGGATTTGGGTGGTGGATGTGCACCCAGGTTAAAGTTTGAAAATTTGTCGTCTCAAGTGTTCATTCTTTCACATTTAAGTATTTCAAGTATATAAAAGACTACATCATCATATCCCAAAACTGGCACTATACTGAGTTGCAATCCATTTAGATTGAGAAAATAAGACATGCTGAGCTTGAATCCACATGAAGATACTGTATGCTAAATTCTGCATGCACCTGATGTACCCCTACTCTTATTTTCTAGCTTCATGGTCACTTTATGAGAAAAGCTTTAATTTTCAAGTCTTGTGTTATTCATCCAAGGTGGTTGAGTTGTAAAAAGATAGTATCATACTCGGAAGATATACTAATGCAACATGTTATACTGATGGTATAGCATTGAATTCTATGTTTCCTATTTGCCCTTTTTGAATTTTTAAATTTTAAGAATATGATAGGACAACAATTGCTTTTGTTTAAAATTTGGATGATGTGCTTGTATGATGAGAAAGTGGGATTAGAGTAAGAATATTCATGATGAAGCAAACTTTTGTTACTCTGGCTAAAGCAACTCTAACAATATGAGTTGGAGGGGTTAGCTTCCATCTCAAGTTGAATTATTTATTCCAGAATCATATAAAAAGAGATACATTTATCCTAAAATCTATGATTTAATGTTCTCCTTGAACAGTCCTGCTGCTGTTTCTGTAGCTTTCCAGCATACATTTGAACCTAATGAAATAAGCTTCTAATGTGACACCAAGCCTTTTTAATACAATTTGATCTCTTTTGACAAGGAAAGGAAGTTCTATTTTTAACTTTTCCTATTTTATTTGGGGGGTGGGTGGGGTCAGCGGAGTGTCGCAGACTGCTAGAACTAATTTAATCAGTAGTTATTAGGAAATTCATATTTAGACATTCCTTGCATGTCCATGTAGATGTAGATAAGATCAAAGTAGCTTTTTAACATTGACTTCTAGTGGTGACTGTCTCTGATACATATTTATTGTCAGAAACTTTATGTTAGATTATACTTGTATTTAGGCCTGCATATATATGTTACGATACCAGCAGCTGAATGTAGGATCAGCAGCGGACTCTTTAATTTGGCCATTGATTTTCAAGAATTCTGTCTAATAATTGTACCTTTATTTAACCTTGACGTGCTTACTGTTTTCTTCTCTTAGATTCATCAACATGCTCAGTTTCTGTGACCATCCCACCAGCATTTGAAAGCTCAAACAAGCTGGTGTCGGCTTGTACTCTCTATCATGATAAAGGGCCTGAACCATGGCTCCGGAAAACAAGCACTGATGCCTGGCTTTCTACGGGCACTGGGGAGGCTATTGATGGGGCTGACGGTATGATACATGATCAGGGAGATGTATACTGTGTTCTGTGCTATGAAAATGGGAATCTTGAGATGTTTGATGTTCCTAATTTTAGCAGTGTTTTCTCAGTGGATAAATTTGTATCTGGAAAGAGCCACATTTTAGATGCATTTTTCCACGGCCCAGCCAATGATCCTGTACAACTCATGAAAAGATACTCTGATGATGCTGTTGGACATGGCAGGAAAGAGACCACCCATGGTATTAAAGTTGTTGAGTTGTCCATGCAAAGGTGGGCACAGGAACATAGCCGCCCCTTCCTATTCGGGTTACTGTCTGATGGGAGCATTCTTTGTTATCATGCCTATGTTTACGAAGTTCCAGAAAATGCTTCCAAAGCTGAGGGTGTTGTTTCTTCTCAGAGCTCCCTTAATCTTAGCAGTATAAGTGCATCTAGACTTAAAAATTTACGGTTTGTCCGGGTCCTGTTGGACCCATATGCAAGAGAGGAGGCACCATCAGGAACCTCATCACAACGTATCACTGTTTTCAAGAATGTCAGTGGTTTACAAGGTTTATTCCTCTCTGGGTCAAGGCCAGCTTGGTTCATGATGTTCAGGGAGCGGCTTCGGATACATCCACAGGTTAGTTTCGTTCAGTTAATGTTGAATAATTCTCAACATTACGTCTTGCACATAGTTTTTAAGCTATATATTCTTGTCTATTCAGTTCAATAAGAGTAGCCAATCTATTAGAACCCATTTAAGCACTCCTTTGTCCTTCTCCTTTCAGGTTTGTGATGGACCCATAGTTGCCTTCACCGTCCTTCACAATGTGAACTGCAATCATGGGTTTATATATATAACTTCTGAGGTTAGCTAATTGTATTTAAATCTTTTCCCCTTCTTCATATCAACGGGAAACGGAGACTTATTTTATTCTCTTTAGGGAGCTCTTAAAATATGTCAACTTCCAGCTTTGTCCTATGACAACTATTGGCCAGTACAGAAGGTAAGCAATCATTTAGTTCTACTTTTTCTGTCCTGTTCGAGAATCAGTTTATGACACTGTAAATTTGATCCTAATGAGCTCATCTGGATTGTGTCTTCTCATTGGTGCCTTTGATCTTGGTTTTTCCTTTTTTTTGGGAGCTGCCAGATAGCACTGAAGGGGACTCCACATCAAGTGACCTATTTTGCTGAGAAGAACTTGTACCCTCTCATAGTATCTGTTCCAGTGAGTGCATCCTTTATCTTCTATTTTTTCCCATAGTTCTAGCTGCAGCCACTACTTTCAAGTTGCTTAATTTCAGCACAATAAAACACTTCTTATTCGGCAACATATTCACTGATATCTGTTGGCTCGAAAGAATGTTTAGTTGAACTAATCACTTCTTTTTTAATGGTCTTAACAATCACGGGATGCAAGTATGATTCCTTATCTTGCATTCTTGCTGCCAGCAGAACAGGGTAAGATAACAAAATGGAAGGAGACTAATCAAATCATTTTTTCTTTGTAATTCATGTAGGTGCTCAAGCCACTTAATCAAGTCCTCTCATCTCTGGTTGATCAAGAAGCTGGAAATCAATTTGAGCATGATAATTTGAGTTCAGAAGGGACATATCCTGTTGAAGAATTTGAGGTTCGGATTATGGAACCAGAAAAATCGAGTGGGCCCTGGCAAACCAGGGCTACAATTCCCATGCAAAGTTCTGAAAATGCTCTAACTGTGCGAGTGGTTACGTTATTTGTAAGTTCCAACTTTGCACATTTAGCTGCTTCAGTTGACCTTAATGCTTTTGTTGCCATGCAATCCCAGCTCTTTCAGTTGTCTTGTTATACATTTTCAAAAGTAATTTGTTGAATTATTAGTATCGTCCCCTGTTGGGGCCATATATACTTGCAGAACACCACAACACAAGGAAATGAGACACTTTTGGCAATTGGAACTGCTTATGTTCAAGGAGAGGATGTTGCAGCAAGAGGACGTGTACTCTTGTATTCTGTTGAAAGGACCTCTGACAATGTTCAAGCCAAGGTAGCTTGCTGTTTCATATCATGGTCTTTGAACCTACAGCAATTTTGCCGGACTTCTTCACAGCTGGACCGATCACTTTGCCTCACATTGTGTTTCATCTTTCTCTTTAAATCATTTTATTTTTAAATGCATGCTTACTTTTATCCTAATATTTTCAGGTGTCAGAAGTCTACTCCAAGGAATTGAAGGGTGCTATATCGGCTCTGGCATCACTGCAAGGTCATTTGTTAATAGCTTCAGGTCCTAAGATTATTCTGCACAAGTGGACGGGCTCCGAGTTGAATGGTGTTGCCTTCTATGATGTCCCACCTCTCTATGTTGTGAGCTTAAACATTGTACGCACCCAGTATTTGCATGCTCAACACTTTATTTACCAGCAGGAATTAATATCTATGTGCCACTAGTTAATAAAGCTTAGCACTAAGAAAGATTCATTAATGATTTGTTTATTTAGCATATACAATCTCAAACATCCTGGTCTGTTTGGTTTACTCAAACTGTTCTTTCTAATTCTTCTAAGAGATACAACAGATTGATTGCATATGAACTTGCGAGCTTCTTTGCTGGACTTTCTGTTGATGATGATAATCCTGCAGGTTAAAAACTTCATTCTTCTTGGCGACATTCACAAAAGCATTTACTTTCTTAGTTGGAAGGAACAGGTCTCTCAGCTTAATTTATTGGCAAAGGATTTTGGCTCACTTGATTGCTTAGCAACTGAATTTTTGATCGATGGAAGCACACTCAGCCTCATTGTTTCAGATGATCAAAAGAATGTCCAGGTTTTAATGGATTACTGTCTTCTGTCTTTTGGTCTTTCACTTCAATTCTGGCTTTCAGTGGCATGCTTTTCTTTACATGTTAGCTCCGATATGTGCGGTTATTTACACTGTATAAGATGTTTTGCTATGATCATCCTAGAGTAACTTGATATGTTGTGTGCAACATATAGATATTCTACTATGCTCCAAAGGTGTCGGAAAGCTGGAAAGGACAGAAACTTCTATCAAGGGCTGAGTTTCATGTTGGTGCCCATATCACCAAGTTCTTGCGATTGCAGTTGCTTCCTACATCTGCTGACCGGACCACTCCAGGCTCCGATAAGACAAACCGCTTTGGTTTACTTTTTGGCACCCTTGATGGCAGCATTGGCTGTATTGCACCTCTTGATGAACTTAACTTTCGCCGACTTCAGTCGCTGCAGAGAAAGCTTGTGGATGCTGTCCCTCATGTTGCTGGACTGAATCCAAGATCCTTTCGGCACTTCCATTCAAATGGAAAGGCTCATCGGCCTGGTCCTGACAGCATTGTTGACTGTGAGCTGCTTTCCCAGTACGTATTTTCTCACTCATATCTCCGACAATGGAAAGCTTCTTGTGCTTTTGTGCTTTCTACTGTGAACCTCTGTGTTATTTTAATCTTCATATTCCTAGTGCCGGTAATATTGAGTTGTAGTCGAGTACTCCTACTGCTTAATTGGCCAATATCTTAAAAGAAGTATTTACATGATGAAAACTGAAAAGATAGTGCCGCAAGAAGATACTGCCAGTTAGATAGGGTGTTCTTAAATGTCTCATTGACAAGTAGGATAAGTTTCTAAACTTGAAAATGAAATCCAAAGTCCGTGATGCAAAAGAGACCTATGACTCTGCTAGATGATACTTGGTTTCAAGAATGAGATCTCATTCACATTTATGGACTTTGACCCTCGCTCTCATAAATTTGCACAACCACTTATCAGTCTTGTAAAGATAATAGGGGGTTCAAAAATTCTTGTAGAGACAGGACAGTTAGTATTGTGATTGTACCAGCGTGCTAGCAGTGAAATCCTTTTCTAGTAACTTATGATGTGATTTATACGCCAACCTTTGTGCTGCATAACATATCTGGTGCCCAAAATGTTGCAGTTACGAGATGCTCCCACTAGAACAGCAGCTTGATATTGCCAACCAAATTGGAACAACACGAACGCAAATCATCTCCAACTTGAATGACCTCACTCTTGGTACTAGCTTCTTATGAGCATTGCCCATTCAAATGCGAAGTGGTAGACTAGCACCGTTTGTCTCCACTGCTCTCTCAAATTGCAGAAAGCATGAACTCGTTACCAACAGTTTCTTCCCCATTACGATCCAGCAGTTAGTGAGACCCAGGTTCTCATTCAGTATTTGGAAATGGATGAGGTTGGTATTTGAGATCAGAGATCTCCTGGCTAAAGCGGAGCTGCTCGTGCTGTCTGTATAAATTCAGATTCTTTGCTTTTCAGTTGCCATTGATGTAATCATGTGATTATCAGTGTAATGCAAACTCGAAATTGTTGTAGTATTTGAATTTGAAAGGTAGAAATTGCATGGAGTCATTCGACTATTTGGGGAATACATGAAAATTTAAATGATCATTAAGGTGGAGGATTCACAGTCAACAGGTTGAGAGTTCGAGTAGTTAGTTTACCTTTGATAATAGTATGTTGTTTATTTTGAATTTGTTGGCTGATTTAAAAATGTTTATGTACTGCGTATTGCATGTTTTAACAATATTATTTTAATTAATTTAGAACTATGAATGTATTTTCAACAAAAAAAGAAAATGAAAAATTGTATGAACTTGGTGATGTGGGTGGGTTCTCATGCAGTTAATGCGGATGAAATGTTAATTAATTGGCAACGTCTCTGCTGATTGAAATTGAGAGTCAGTATACAGAATTTTTACTTCCAATTTTATTTAAAATTTTGTAGCGTGGCAAAATGTCGATACTTGAATTAGGAAAATTTGGAAATTAATTAAGAGTTGCAACAAAGAATTAATGAGATTAGTTTCCAGTCGAAACAATCTTTTCTATCAATTTTTCATCTAAAACCCAAACTTTTTAATTTGATAAAATTATCTTTGAAATATTTCACTTATATTCATTTTTGGAAAACTATTCTTCTTTTGCCTGTATCTAAGTCTATAAAAAATCCAAATGTTAATAGTTAAAATAATTTTATCAATTCTTAATTTAATAATCAAATTATTTATATGCCTCTTGCCCTTTTTTCTTTTTTGTTTATCCTAAATACCGGTGGTGGTCTCTGTGTGCATATAATTAAAATTTTAATTATGTGTGTAATGATGATCATATTAATGGATTGATAACATATGCAAAATATAAAAGAAAATCTTTCAGATATACTTAAAAAATCTTTAATCATATAGTAATAAAACAGGAGTATAATCATAACTGAAATTTCATTATCTGTAAGTTAATAAGATTTCTTCATCAATATCGTACTTCTCTTGTACTCTTCACTATGAAATCTTTTTTATTTTACTTCATTTTATTTTTCCTGAATCTAATCAATTGACTTTTCAGATAATTTGTAGCATATAATATTAATTGATAATCTTAATATCAACAATATTTTAAGCTATTTATGATGGATATGTGCCTCAACTATTTTCGCCGTAATAAGGATAGTTTAGTTAAAAAAAAATATTTGATTACAATAAATCAGTTTTAAATCGATTAAGGATAAATATAAATTTTCATTCAATATTTTTATTAATATTAATAAATTTAGTAAATTTTAATTAATACGAGACTTATTTATTAAATGGAAGCAATATAAAAAATATTAAATGTAATTTTTTAAATTGTAAGAAATTGGAAGCGTAATTATCCCATTTTGGTTTTTGGTCTATATCCGCACACAAACAACACTATAAAAACAATTCGCATAAACCCTCGGCAAGCCAAACATAGAAAAAGAAGAATCGACCTGAAAGAACGCATTTAGGGTTTCGAAAGTCGTCCAATTCTATACAATCAGCACCGTGTTCTTCCTCTGAAATGGTGCTGTCTTTCTGTCTTTCTCGTTTTTATTTCTCAAACGATTTTTCGATCTGTGTGTTTAAGGGCTAATTGATGAATGGTGCAATTTCTCTGTTGTATAGGTACCGTGGTATATTAATTTAGTTTCGCTTTGAAATTCAAGCAAACATAGAGTGATCAGATCTTCGCAGTTGATTGTGTTCTGGACCTGATATTCTTTTTTTTTTTTTTCAATAATACAAAACCCAAATTTTGAGAAAGTAAAACATTTATTGACAAAATAGGTTGGGTGGTCTAGGAACTTATCGACAGGGCTGTGTTGATTTTGATTATTCTGTGAAAGTTTTCTCATTTGGTTTGTTAAGGAAAGATCCGTATTTGTTGATTTTACACAGAACTAGTCTTCTTATTTACGCACAGCTCTAGTTTAGGATCAAGGGGTTGGAGCTTTGAGTTGGAGTTAGGGTCATCTCCTAAAAAAATTTGGGTGTTTTTTCAAGCACATCGTGAATATACTTTTTGCATGTTACAGACGTCGGGTCACGAAATAAACGGGAACTCCTATTCTCCGTCTGATTTGGACTCACCTGGAGGATCAGGCATGCAGCAACAAGTTCAGAAAGGGTTATCAAGTTCGGGCTCCAAGGTTTGCTGCTTTAGTAATATGATTGAACTTGGTTTAGACGGTGATAATTTTCTTTGTCCATCTAAAAGTCCAACACGAAAGAAAATAAAGGCTATTAAATGTTTTTAGTTTAACTTTGGTACAAAATTTATGCACTAAAAACGAGAATTCTGGAAAAAGGAATTTTCCATTTGATGCAGCATGATTACACATGCACCAAAAATGCACTTAGTCGGGATTGTTGCTACTTATATCAATCTTAGCCACATACAGCTTGAATATGTTTCTCAAGCACTAGTAGTTTTTATTTGCTTATCAAATATTGGTGGAATTAAATGTCAAATAGTTTGGCTTTTTTCAATTTTATTTTCCAGAATTTATGTTTATGCGACCTTTTGAGATTGTTTGTTTAATATATTTATTGCTACTATGCTTTTGCAGCATGGATCTCGTGACCATGAGAAAGACAGGGAGAGAGAGTCCTTCAGAAGCAGGGATAAGGAAAGGGAACGAGGTCGGGATAAAGAGCGGGACAGGGACAGAGATAAGGACAGGGAACGAGACAGGGATAGGGATAAAGAAAGGGAAAGGGATCGAGACAATGAGCGTGATCGCCATCACCGAGAACGTCATAGGGAGCGGAGTGAGAGAAGAGAGAGGGAGAGGACCAGAGATCGGGAAGATGATGATGACTATTACAGAAGTCGAGACCATGACAGGTGAAGAAACTGCAACTTCATTGATTTTCCTGTCATTCATCTTTATTTGTAACTCATCCTACATTCTATTAAGCTTCGGTTTCTGCCCCAAAAATTAAAATGAGAAGCTCATGAACATGGATTTATAAAAATTAGGTTTGTTTTTTCTAGCTGGCAATAATTCGTCTTCTGTCAACATCTTGGGTTTCTATTCTTCATTCTCCCTGATATACTTGCTATCTGTGAATTTCTGATCAAGGTGGCACATTTCTGATTCATTAAATGTTGTGGGTTTTCAGGCGGAGAGATCATGACAGAGATCGGGAGGATAGACATAGGCATAGGTCTAGATCTCGTTCGCCTAGGTCTGAGCACAGATCAAGGTCGCGTTCGCGCTCCAAAAGGTAGATTGAGGCTGTAAGCTTCTTTTTATTATTTGTAATTGTGATTTAGTTGGGGGTATGTAATATGTTTCAATTAAACTAATCTGTCTTGGCTTAGAATTTTGTATCTCACCTCAGAAGAGAGAGTTAACAGTTACTTCTCATTTTTAGATGACCTGATTCTTTTTCATATTTGCTGATTGCTGAATATGAAAAATCTACTCTTATTTCTTCAATGCTGTCCAGATGATAGGTTGATTTGGACTAACATCTCCCAGTTGGCTTGTGTATCTGTAATCTAGGAAGATCATCTGATAAAATCTCCCTTTTCAGTGGATATAGACAGGGTTATAGTTTTAGTAGTATTTGTAAATATGTTTATATAAACTATTTCAATCTGAGGGAATTGGAGATGGGATTAGCTGTTATATTTAGCTGTTGAAGTTGGAGGTGTAAGGCGATAGACCCATTCAGCCTTTATAGTCAAGTATAATGTGTTTGTGCTTTTTTGAATGATTTGAATACTTAACTCAAACTTGTCAATATTTGTCAATGATGTAATGTTGAAAGCAAGTTGATCTCTCTTTCTCTCTCTCCTTCTCCCCCGCCCCCCCAAAAAAAAAAAAGAACTAGCTGAATTATTGATTATTATTCAAGTTTGTGGACATAATGCTTGCTCTGACTCTGAGATGCATTTATTTGGCTTCATAAGTTGGCTGCAGTTCGGATGAAAATAACGAATTGGGATACATTAGTCATTGTCTCTAGTAGTCTTCATTTGATTTGGGTTGCACCTGCTAAATATAGTTTCCTTCAGTTTTGTTACTATATATACTTGTTTTAGTTGAACATGAATAATTATCACCTGTTTCATTTGTTCATGTCATGAATGATGCGAACTTTACAGCAAAAGGATGAGTGGTTTTGACATGGCACCTCCTGCTGCACTACTTCCTAATGCTGCTGCGGTTGCAGGTACAACCAAACAATTATTTCACATTTAAGTTACTATGATAACTTTAACTTTTTTCTTTGATATAGTGTGGAAAGTTCGTACCATAAACATGGTTACGTTTTGGTAAGCAAACTTGGTTCTTTAATTTGCATAATATGGAACTTTGGCCCTAGATTGGCTTTCAGTTTTTTCGTTTTATTATTTGCTTAGCGATGGAAACTGAGAGGGTTTTGGTTTCTTTTTGTGTTTGGTGTTTGTTTGTTGTTTTGTATGTCCTATGTTATGTTCTAAGAAGGCAATGTTGGGCTACTAGCCCCACTGTGCTGACAATGGGCGTGAGCCGACTTCTGTAGCTTTTATGTACAAGGAAGAATCGATACAGGTCTTGTTCATCTTCAACCAGGATTTGCATGTTTGGTAGTATTTATGGATATTTTTTAATAGAATATGCTGTTGGTTCCATAAGAGTTCAATTTAATTCATAGATGATAATCTGAACATGAATATTATTCAACAATTACCCGCTAAAGTTGATAATTCTCGCTTGTATAATTTAAGAATAAGAAGACTATATCCATCTTTAATTTCTAACTATAACTTGATTTGCATTCACAGGTCAGGTTACTGGGACGACGACTGCCATTCCTGGAATGTTTCCCAATATGTTACCTTTGGCATCTGGACAGGTTTCCTTACTCCCCCCCCCCCCCCCCAACCATTTAGTCAAGCTCTTGATTCAGCTTCTAAAGATAATCTTACTTGATGGCAGTTTGGAGCACTCCCTGTAATGCCTGTTCAGGCAATGACTCAGCAGGTTGATTTGTCATTCATGTGCTTGTTTCATTTTACTTTTGATTATAAATCTGAAAGTGTTGTGTAATCAGGCTACAAGACATGCTCGGCGAGTCTATGTTGGTGGTCTTCCACCCATTGCTAATGAACAGGTGATTTGTTCCATCTGAATAAATTTGTAAAATAGCTCCTGTTTTAGTTATATATATAATTGTGTATTTATTAGTACTTGGTTTTCTTTTGCCTGTCAGTGACCTTATTCTCTCTGTTCTTCTCTTGCTTATTTCTGCTCACTTTGTTGCTTTTTGGCTTCTGCGGCAGTCCGTTGCAACCTTCTTTAGTCATGTTATGTCAGCAATTGGAGGAAACACTGCTGGTCCAGGTTTGTCAACATCAGTTGCATTCCCTTCTGTTTATTCATGCTGATATGATTTGTGATTAAGGATTTTGAACTTTCTTTTTGATTTCAGGAGATGCGGTTGTTAATGTTTATATTAACCACGAGAAGAAGTTTGCTTTTGTGGAGATGAGATCTGTTGAAGAGGCTAGTAATGCAATGGCTTTAGATGGAATTATTTTTGAGGTATTGAAGATCTTGTAAACCTTTTAAGCTGTTAACGCTCAGAAGATTGCTGAAACTTTATATCATTCACATTTAATTGCATCAGGAAATTAGAGAGCCGTACTTTCCAGTTCCTTTCACATGGGGTTGCATGCTATTATGTATATCAATCTGCATAATTCACCTAAAGTGGTTGATGTTTCATTTGATTTGATGTTCAGGGTGCACCAGTTAAAGTGAGAAGACCCAGTGATTATAACCCTTCACTGGCTGCAACTCTAGGCCCTAGTGAACCTAATCCCAATCTAAATCTTGCAGCTGTTGGATTGACGCCAGGATCAGCAGGTGGTCTTGAGGGTCCTGATCGTATATTTGTTGGTGGTTTGCCATATTACTTCACAGAAGCACAGATCAGGGAGCTGCTGGAGTCATTTGGACCACTTCGGGGCTTTGATCTTGTTAAAGATAGAGAAACAGGGAACTCCAAAGGCTATGCATTTTGTGTTTACCAAGATCTATCAGTTACAGATATTGCTTGTGCAGCTCTAAATGGGATAAAAATGGGTGATAAAACACTTACTGTTAGGCGTGCTAACCAGGGTGCATCACAGCCTAAACCTGAACAGGAGAGTGTGTTGTTGCATGCCCAACAACAAATAGCATTACAGGTGATGAAATTCACTATGTTAGGATTGTCAGCAATGAATTTCATTTTGTTCATTGTTAAGTTTTGCTAATAAATACAGTCATCCTCAAGTTTAGTTGATTTTATATTATTTGAAGCCCCTTTGATAGCAGATTGAGCTTTACTAAGTTGAAGATTAGCTGTACAACCATGTGGCTTTTATTGTTGCGGTTCTGATGTTGGTCATTTGACAGTCAAAAATTGTGGTTTAACTTAAATAATCCAACTGTTAACGTTGTTTTGCTCATTTCTTTTGCAGAGACTGATGCTACAACCCAGTGTAGTAGCTACAAAGGTCGTGTGCCTAACACAAGTGGTTACTGCAGATGAGCTCAAGGACGATGACGACTATGAAGATATAGTAGAAGACATGAGGACCGAATGTGGAAAGTTTGGTAATTACTTTGAACAACTTTTCACCTCTAAGTTGTGAATTTAATTTCTGTGTTCCATTTGTTCACCCCACTGAAGTTATCTTTTTCGTTTTGTGTTCTATTCTCTGTTTTACAGCCTTCTCGAGTCACTTATTGTGCGCCCCTCATACATACAGAAAACCTCGGGAACCTTATATCTAATAACATCTGATTCATACTCTCCTTTTATTGTTATAAGTGTGGGTCTCAGCATTTGGCATTAATTTGTGCAGGTACTTTGGTGAACATCGTGATTCCCCGCCCTCTTCCAAGTGGTGAGATGGGACCAGGTGTAGGAAAGGTCGGTTGCCAGTTGCTGTTCTTTCAATGAAAGATCATGTCCATTGCAAATTTTGTATTCTCATATTCTAATTGTTATTCTGGATGCAAATAATATTCCCGTGTGTAGGTTTTTTTGGAATATGCAGACATTGAAAGTGCTACAAAGGCTCGACAAGGACTGAACGGCAGGAAGTTCGGGGGAAATCAAGTTGTGGCTGTTTTCTATCCAGAAAATAAGTTCTCTCAGGGGGAGTACAATGGCTAGATTTTGGTTAGTTTAGTAGGTTGTTTCCTTTTTATGCAGCTTGTAGTTTATCCAGTGTGCGCTAGATTTTGTTGAATACCGTATGTTGTGTGTGCTCAGGGGACACAATTGGGGAATCGAATGTCCTGGGCTGTCAAGTTGTAGGCGTTGATCGTGATTGTAGAATGAATTTTTGAGTCGAGGACTTATTGTGTGAAATACAAATTAGTAAAAATTACAAATGTCTAGTGTCATCAACGCGCAATTTTTTCGGGAGGTGATTGCCCTTTATAAGGAATGCGATGGGCGCCAGACTTTAAGCAGACGGCTGCACTTAAAATAGGACTTTGATATGATGAAGGATTTAAAGAAAATTTTTCAACTACTCTAAGAACTTGAATCCACTAAAATTCGCATTATAGTTCATTAAATCAAAACTCTACCCCTTCATCAATTTGAATACATATAAAAATTTATAAAACTATACGCATTGAATCTTAGTTTAACAATAAAGTGTTTAAACATTAAAAATTTATCAGCGTCAGCGGAAGTGATATGATTAACATCGGAAACACTTGTTAAGATTAAAAACAAATTAAAATTCCTTATTTTTACGAAAGGTACTTGTGAATTCAAACCAAAATTTAAGATATTATGGTTTCAGTTTTTCAAAAAAATTATCGGACACTACAGTGTGTAAGTCTTATCTGTGGATAATGCAAGTATAGGACCTCAATACTAGGCACAGTGCTTTAAACTAAACTACGATGATGATTGTTCATCCTATACAGAAATGAACACACACACACGACTTAGTGTGAGATTCATTATGCTGAACATGTAAATAAAGCATGGTTGAACACTGTAGAAAGTGATTGAGGTCAATGGGTGTACAACAAGAGCCTTGAGTTCTACATTCTCAACCCTTGCCAAAGATGATGATCGAACTCAGCAGTAAAATGTTCCATGTTTTTAGTTATATTAGAGGAAGAAAAGAAACCTTTGGAGGTCATGCTCTCATTATGGCAGAGGATCAGCATTGTGCCATCCCTTTGCGCACGGGGGTATACTCATGAATTCATCAAATTCTTTAACATGAATGTCGCAACATTTCCACTGCACACCATCAATGAGCAAGAAGACATTACCCTATGCTGTCAAAAAAGAAATAGATTGAGGGGTGAGGGAGGTGGCAAGGAAACAGGGAACTGTGTATATTTTTACCCCTCTCATTCTGTCATGGAAAACGGCTGGGCCAGGATGGTAACTGCAAGCTGTATCATGATTGTCCCTCTCTTTAAAAGTTCTACCGCATCCCTTATTTTTACAAATTTGAGGGTGGTTTATGTCAATTATCTTCTTTGCTGGAGGTGGCTGGGCAGCTTGCAAACCACCAAGTGCATCTCCTGAAGCGTTGGAGGTTTTTGGATTCAATTCCCTGGCTTGTGAGCCTGGAGAGGTTTATACGTGAGGAAAAGTTATTTAAAGGTTAGGTTAGAAAACACAAAACAACACTTAATGATGGGGCTTCAAAGATTGGCAGTTTAAAACTATATATGCATTTTAAGAATAATATGAGCCAAATAATTCTTCAGCATATAGTTAGACCCTCGCAAAAAGAAATCAAGAGGATAGACAAGAAAAATATACCATGGTCAGAGCAGAAAAACCCTTGGCGACACCGTGAACAAGTATCTTTTGACGACAAATTGGTGGTGGTAGTTGGAGCCGAAACTGGTAGCTTTGGAGCTGCAGCTGCCTTTGCAAGCACTGGCTTCTCAGTTGTGTGTTTTCCTGTCTTGCACCTAAAGGAATAAATGTGATTAGCTTATATTTACAAATCATAGAAAATTCACAAATCAAAACCAGTTACAGATTCTGTTCAGGTGAAGAATGGAACTCCATGATCAAACTACATATAAATAGTGGAAATACTCATTGCACCAAAAAATTATAAGCTTTTACTGGCTGACAATAGATATTTTTCACACAAAAGGAATTAACACTTCACACCAAAAAAATATGTAAATCAATAGTCAAACTACACAGACACTTGAACAATACATTCAATAGTTTAACACCTTCAAGGCATAAATGGTTACAAACCATAATGAGATCTTGACAAGTTCAAATGCAGGGAAACCCCACTAGAAATGAATCCAGATGGTTTGCAGACATGAACATATGATTTATCAGATAGTATCAATCTCTGCCATATTTATGGTGGTAAGCTCAACAATACTTTTACAGTTAGAGTCATTTCAAACTAAAACTGCAGAAATATCCAGAGCTAAGTGCCCAAATAACAACTTACCACCAATATTGATACATCAATATGAGCAGCCAGAAAACAATGTTACCTGAATTGTCACAGTTTGAGGTCCGGAAAACATGGGCATAGTCTTCATCTAGATGGATAAATGTTATGCCCCATGATCTAGGAACAGGAAAGAATGGAATACAAAGGTGGGAGAAATGGCTACTTACCCAGGAATTTCCAAAAACAAACTGAAATCATGACTCCTTTTCTTGCAACAGCTCCATTCTTTCATCCCATCGTGAAATATTGGCTGGGAAAAGGAATAGTTATGCTATTAGTTTTGGACATGGGTAGATTAGCCTGATGGATACATCATCAAATGAGACCAAAAAACGAAAAGGGGCATCAAACTTACACCCTGACGAAGGGATGCAGAAGCAGGTGATGAACGCCATGCATCAGAAGAAAAGATTAATGAGTGGATATAAACTATAAAGAAGATGAAACATGGTAAAAAATGGAATGAAAAAGCAGGTCATAATCAGAAGATATGATGTTCAGGTTATCGGTCTTGAAAAAGCATGGAAACTGCTATGCTTCAACAGTTATCTTATTCAGTTATTCTCTTGTTCTAGTCAAACTTAAGAGAGAAACCAGCATCTGAGAAGTCGATCAAAATTGAATCATGTGGAAAAATGAATCAGCAAGCTTTCTCCTCATACAAATATCAAATAAAGTAACTATGATATTTTCCTTAGAACTGTCCTAGCCACCACACAAGCAACATTTTCTACCTGGCATTCTCTAATCTCTTTGTCTATCCTCATCAAAGCCTTCTACCAGGCATGGTGATCGAAAAGACATTCAGGAAGCACAAAAATCATCCATAGCCTACTTTACAGATCTAGCTCCATCTCCAATGCCCATTCTCGTCCCCGATTCGATATCTCCTTGAAATCCTCATCCTATTCTTGCATTTATTATTGGAAACAGCCTGCTGCTGCTCCACGGACATCATTTAACAACTCCAATTCTACTACTCCTAATGCACTCAAAGAGGTAAATAAGACCAAAATGTAAACTATACCCAAAAAACGAATGGTTCTAATCTCCCATGGCCAACACTCCTCCAAAAACACACACACGCAAACACCAAAAGAAGAAGAAAAAAGAACAGCATTCTACTCGGTAGTGAGAAATGAATCCAAGGAAGACACGCCTCCAAATTTGTTAACGCAAAGAAAAGAAAAAACAAAACAAGAGTAGCAAAGATTTAAAAAAAAAAAAAACACGACCAACCGTAACAATGTTTGAGCAGTATTCCACCATTCAATCCAACTAGCTTAAAGTAACTGCGCGGAACTCAGATACTATCAACTGAGCTCTCTTCGTAGAATTGATCTTCCAATAATAACCCATACTTCGTCGATAGCGAAACAAAACTGGATACACAGTAGCATAAATTGCAATTCAATAGAGAGAGAGAGAGAGCACATACAGCATCGTGATAAGTACAGGAACCGTCTGGATTGTCGTCTTCGGAGAACATTGCGTCGCATCCGATCCTCTGGCATCTCACCTTCGCCATTCTCAGGTATCTCCAACAAGTCTTCTGGTGCGTGTGTGCGTGTTTGCGAGAGAGAGAGAGAGAGAGATTCTGTAGGTATTTACGATTTATTTATGCAAAATTGAAGACTTCATTGTTGAGCGTCGGTCAATGTACGCGGCCCGCTGTAAACCTTCGAATCTAGGCCCGAATTCACTAGTTTCATGCAATAATTCGGAGCCGGGTTTGAGGTCGGACTCGACACGCCCCCTTTTTATCTTTCTTTCTTTTTTCTTTTATTTCAAATTAAAATCCATTTATCTCAATTTTTAAATTTTACATGAATTTGTAGTTGAAATAATATTTCTTTGAATTGTCCACAGAGAAATCAACTTAGTATTTGAATTTATGTTTTGAGTGTTTTATTTTAATATTTTGGAGATAGAGAGAAAAAAATAAGGGGCAAATATTGTGTATTGGAGATAGATTATATATTTAGATTTGTGTAGTGAGGTAATTAAAATATTTTAAAATAAATGGTATAGGCTTTCATATTGGAATTTGAAAGACAAAAATCATTATTTATTGTCCAATCATATCTTTTTATATTATATATGTAATAATATATATATTATATATAAAAAAATTAAAAAATAAAAAAAAATACACCAGATAAGATGTAAAAAATATAAAAATAAATATTGAGTATATTTGAACTTTTCTAAAAAATGCCTAAACATGAAATCAAACATAGTGTCACAACTTATAAACGAAGATTAATTCATTAATCGCACTTTTATGCTATCAAAAATTAGTTATACTAAAATACAAATTACAAGTATACTAAAATTTGTCCTTTTCAAAAATTGGGCCACAATCCATAAGTACAAACCTTTTCTTGATCAAACCAAATAATATTACCCGAAAGTGGAGTTTGAGATTTAAAAACTTCCAATACATCAAGCTAAGCTAATATGAGTAGAGAAGATCATTTGAAAGTGTCATTGAGCTCTTACAGAAAGAAGTAATATCGAAACCTTATAATTAAAAGGATGTGCATTTAGAAGTGAATCGAATTCCACTTAGTCAACAGCAAAAGAATATCGAAAACTGTATCGATGTGTACTTGCACAGCTCTTTAAGCATGTAAAGTATTTACACGTCCTGTAATATTAAGGCTATAGATATGTACACAATAATAATCTATGTTAGTCTCTCCATGCCTGAAGCATATCCATCTGGCTGCTACTTTTGCTTCTGCGACAAAAATGTTAACTCCACTTTGATACCTCTGTGTTACTATAGTACATTTGTGCTCCTGTATCCATCTCTTTAGACAAGAATGACCAAGAAAGTCTGTTATCCATTTCTAACAATAGAGATTTTTTCCTGCAGACATTTTTGAAGGAATATATCATAAACTGAAACCTCATATCTTGTTTCATCAGTGTGCATATGCTCGGTCAAATTAAGACTGCAAACAAGGTTAAAGAGAAGAGACGAAATGTATACATTTTTCTCGAGTTCAAATTCAATCCATGAAAAACATACTGAACAATACTGAGGGATCAACTAGTTCAAAACAAGTCCATGATAGTAGAAATGTTATCAATGAGCAGACTGGAGTGAGACTAGATGTGTTTGTGTGATGTAAAAGATGGAATACCACCTCATTGTTAGTTCCATTCTCTGAAGAAAACCAGCGCATAAAAATTCCCAGGTGCATTAAAGCAGGTATCAATTTGAATAAGACGGGAGTTGTGACCTGTAGTATTATTTAGATCAAGTATTAAGAAAGCAAACCATGGGAATTCGTTTAGGCAGATGGAAAACATAAGAGATACTCACGAGGCTGAGAGCTGTTGTTCCAAGAAGAAGAAGATACATCTTTCCCTACAAATTTTTGACAGAATGTTCTGTGAGATGATTTAGAAAAGACATTAATCAAAAAAATTATGAGTTAGGAAATCCCAGATGCGCAACCCGGTAGAATAAGTTCATTGAGCATGACAAAATTTAAAGAATTTCAAGCATTAGTTCAACCCAAAATGTAGCAGAAGCAATTTTCACCATCAATTTAAGAATATAAATATTAAATAGAGGCATAACTGGGAGAATGCTGACAAGAAAGTGTATCTATCAATAGTGCAATAAATATATCTGACCGAAATAAAGAAAATCACCTCAATAAGATGTATATTTGAAGCACGGCCTAAGAGAACAAATGCAAATTCCCCAATTTGTGCAAGCAACACACCCACCTGTGAAGTACATCAATCCTCATGAATAGTAGATTCACACACTTTTATCAATAAAGAAAATCTAACCAAGGGTTAAACTTACAATGAGCGATGTCCTGAGACTATAGCTAAAGGCTTTTGTGATCACAGCAGCAACTGTTGTCTTGACAACCACCACCAAAATAACAGAGGCAAGCAATATATCCACATGTGTCCACAGGAAATGCACATGTATGAGCATTCCAATACTAGAGAGGAAAAGAGCAGCAAAGAAGTTACGAATTGGTTCGACCTGCAAAGAAGATGTACTTAGAAATAAGCTAATACATATTCAAAGCCCCAGAATAATTATGGCCACCGAACAAGCTAAAAACATTGGCAAGTACATTTTTCACAGTGAGCTCAAACTATCAAGTTGAACTATCATTACACACTCTTGTAAACGTTGCATATCTTCTAAAACAGAAAAGGAAACGCCAGGAAACTAGAACTGTGAGAAAAGCATGTGCGACAATGTGAGCTTGGCAGAGTTTCAGAACATACTCCATCAGAATGCAGGTAAAGCTACAACTAAGCAGCTATCATAAGAACCTTTTATCATCAGTACCATCTAAAATTCAGTAATGCACCTGTCCGGCACTAGGGAAATAAAAAACCATTACTTTAACCAGCAGTGAATCGTGAGCAAAGCAAGCCTTTTATTTATATGTGCAAACTGGTAACTTTAGTTTACAATAAAAGGAGGCTATTAGGATGGCTGAAAGGAATTTCTCAGTGGTAAGGAAAGACAACTTCTGAAGTTTCTGATGACAGAAATAGGACAGAAAAGTCTCTTCTGAGGGCTGTAATTAAGTCAAAGGTGGAAGCAAGAGATCATACAAAATTATATAGTTTTCGGATAATACCTGATCTAAGGTATGCTGAGCAAATTCAGTGGTTGATATCATGACCCCAGCCACAAATGATCCCAACTCAAGACTAAGACCCAGTTTATCACTGCACTGGAAAATGATAAAACATAGCATTAATAAGAAACATTTCATGCACAAAATTAATGCCCCAACATCTAGAAGAGCTCTGGTTCTAGACTGAAAGCATGAAAGAATGCACCCCATATATCATCTATTTTTATATGTTTTACAATATTTGCTTAGGACATGCAAGGTTTTATGAGAATACTGCCAAATACATGCAAGCGAGTATCTCTGTATAACCCAGAAGACATCCAAAATTTGCTTTTCATACAAGAAACTAGAAAAATCGTAAGAGGCCAGACATGCTGTCAGCTAAGCATTCAAGCTATGTGGCAGATCAGACTGTTTCCTTTGTCAAGGGTGACGTCGTCACCATTAGAAACAGTAGCACACAATAAGCTTCACCCTTGCAGGTCTGCTGCAGTATCTTGTCGAAAGGAAAAAGAAAATAACTCCACACCCCAAATTGGCTCTTGATGCTTGCCTCAACAAACCCTCAAGCCACTTTTAAACATAAAGCAACGCATCCCTCTCCATGCCCATGAACATATCTTCACAACTGTCTAATAGTCTCCTCCATCAACATGTTCCGCTTCCAAACAGACTGCAAGTCTGAATTTTAGATTTGTAGAAGCAGCACTTTCATGTCATCTACTAATATGCATTTCTCTAATGTAATTCCAGTTCTGCATCACAAGGTATGCCAGAAGCACACCGAAAAGGAAATCATCCACCACATGATGTATTAATACTGCAGATTGACGATACAATTATCATCTTATTCAGCCTCGCTTCTTTATATTTATTCTGTTATCATCAACAATTTTTTGACATACATGTTGATGTTACAATCATAAATAGCCCTACAGATAAGATGCATATGTATGAGGTTGACCATGTTAAAGACATCAAATGGAAAAGATTAGAAACAACGCCATAATGTATAAGCACTATGTTGTTCATAGTCCTTACCCATGCAGACATCAAGCAGAAGGCCACAGCAGCCAGCTGGTAGAGTTCATTTGTCTAAAAATCACATAAACAAATTCCATAAGACACAGAATGTTTTAAAAGTCAAATTCACAATCTACAAGTTAAAACTACATAATGGAAGAAAAACACATGTTCCACGGCAAAGTTTGTAGGCTATTCTCTTTTCTTGCAACCATCATCCACAAAACCCCAGAACTTTAACTAGCTGACCCGCAATCAACAATTGGAACAGTTAATAGCTTCCCCAAATTCACATGATAAACCTTCTCTTATGTACTACCACACACTAGTTGATGATCAGTGATAACCAATGTGCCAAAAAAAAAAAAATATTGTTGATAGAGGGTTTCATAAATCAAAGACTCCAAAGTTGTAGACCAACTTTAGGTCCCAACTGCATGCAGACATCAAGTTAGGAGCAGTAGCTACCACTTCTGATCTTTCTGCAGTAGTATCTCGGGCGTACTCCTATATATGCTGTCTGGAATAATGACTAGAAAAGGCTTCGAAAGATGTTTGTGTGGTATTTTTATGCAAATAGGACTTAATTATGTTTCCTCCAAAATAAGCACAAATATACAAATAACTTATACAATTCTACTAACTTGGCTTGATAGTTGCATCATCAACTTCAAAAGCCGAGGGACAAACAACCAAGTCAATATAGAAGCCACACTGAGATATATGGACAGAGTGAGTAGCCTGAAATCAACAGAGAAACCAGGTTCAACGGGACGGAATTAATACAAAAGACTAATAACAACTGCATTGAGCCGGACATACAATTTTCCCATGGAGAGCATTCCTCGCAGGATACCACTGTTACCTCCCAGAACAGGGAGTAAAGCAAATAACAAGCCCACTGCACAGTCCTGTAAGATTACTCCAACAGAGAAGAATGACAACCACCTTATGTAAGTAAAGAGAAAATAAGCTGAACTGTTTCGGCACTGATTAACCAAAAGTTGAACACACCTGGAAAATAAGTGTCCCAATTGTCACTTGACCATGAAGGGCATTATTACTATTCCGCTCAACCAGAAACTTAACTACCTGAAGAGAGTTAGACCAAAATTTAATACCAAGATGAGGACAATTCCTGACAACTCCTCTCATGTCTGAAGGCAGTCAAGGAAAGCAGGTTAGGTTAAAATGAGTACATAATTTGTTTCACCATATGCTGATTCATTAAAATATGTTTGAGAGGAGATAATAAAATAATTACCACTGCAGTTGACGACATTGACATAAAACAACCAACAAATACACCCTCTGACAACTTTGCTCCACATAACTGCCACAATCGGATCATGAATTAGCATAAAATGCCTCCGACAATTGTCCACAAGAAAGACAAGCAACAGATTAGAACTATACCACTGCAGTTATGCCAGACAAGAAAATAAGGATGACTATCTGAAGCAGACCGCCAAGAACAGCAACAGGACCCACAACTTTAAGCTGCAGCAGTTATACATTTTAGAACATCCAGACGAAGAAGGTACAAAGGGACAGCTGTCAAAAATGGGGCAAACAATGGCACCTTTGACAAAGAGAACTCCAGACCCAAGGCAAATAGAAGAAAGACAACACCAAATTGAGCGACAGTCTCTACCTGAAAAGTGTATGGACCATCCCATATGAACAAAACATTATTATCTTTTGAAGCAGGAGTGCCGAAATAAGTAAGCAATGTCATAATATTCAATCAGTATGACAATCAAAGATCTTCCTTACATGAGATCAAGCAAGATATATTGTAAATGACATGAAGGTGCTGGGGACCAGATCACATAATCCTCCATCTAGGAATAGCATTTCGTGCTCTGCCCTCACTCTAGTGACTAGGAGTGAGATTTGCTTTATGGTGCCATAAAATTCGTATATCTCACTCTAATAATTGATAAACCGAGCTTCAAGAAATGAAAAGGTTTCAAATGTTGCTTTTATGAACATAATATATTAAGCCAAATTCTATTATTGCTGATGCTGGAGCAAAACAAATGCCTAAATAGTGATGAAGGTTTTACTTAGAGAAGAAATTAGTTGGTGAGTGACTCAAACTTCTGAAGTTTGGCAAAAGAGAAGAAAGGAAAAAGATGCAGAATTGGAACCAAAAGTTGTAACATATACCATGAGTTTGATCATTAAGAATTTTCTTAATAGTCTTAATCTTATCCATTCATGAAACTAAAAAAATAAGAATTAAGGCTCACTACAAAAGAATCATTTTATTGAACCATTTTCCAAGCCAATGTGAAAAATGTTTTTTGATAATTTTTAACTTGCATTAGTTAGGCTTACAGTAAATGTTTTAATTTTTATTTATTTTTAATGCTGGTTAATATGTTGAAATTTGGATGGTTCACTCACCCGCCCTTTCTTCCACACCCACCCTCTCTCCAGCTCTATGCGGAATAAGGTTGAGGATTGAGAACAAGTTGTCTTCTAACAAAAAAAGTACCAAATAAATGAATTTTTCCAGGTATTAAGCACATCTGACAAATATGGACATTGGCACAGCCTTATGCCTTAACAGCCAAGTAGGTGGCATAAAGCTGCCCGATGCCACACAAAGAACCAAATGCTGATCTCCTTGGTAACTTTTTGCATCCATGAGTATCTCCACACAATCACATATCCTCTACTTCCAGAATCCCAAGCTTAATAAGAACAAGTCATGGAAAGGCGCTGTCACGACAACTAATTCCCTCGAAATTTTAAATGCATTGATCACAGTTCTCTGTTGACCTTCTTGCCAACTGAAGTAAAAGCACATAGCGCGAAACTTAAATTTATGCGCTAAAATTTCACTTCAAAGTGTGCAAAACAGATGCAATTTCGTCTTATCCAGTTCCTAAATGTCACTTGGATATAATATTGTAAGATTTGGCAGAAAATTCAGCATCGCAGTTTTCATCAGTTTCTGAGGTAATCAAGGGCATATTTAACAAGTTTGACAACAAAGAATGGTATAGTTGGAGCCAGCTAAAGAGTTGATGCAATTAGTAAAAATGAAACTGAAAACTAAAAAAGAATAAGATTGGCAGAAAAAATCCTAAGATTTTCTGGAATGAATTTAATTAAAAAGGCACCCCTACTTGTGAGAAAATTTTCTAGCAGGACGTTCCCTAAGTATAATATAGTGCATTGTTTTTGCCATGAACTCTTAGATTTGTTTAAGACACTCCACATTTTACATTTACTGAAAACGTCCAAGGTGCATGGTGAAGCTGTTGCTCTCTTGATAATGACAAAAGCTGTGAAAGATCAAGTTCTCATTTCTTCTCTGAGTTCAAAGTCTCTAGTGTGTAAACATTGAAAACATAGAGCACTACTGACTTTGCAAAATTAAATAATATGCTGCATTAGAGCATAAACACCCCGATATTTGGAGGTCGACATACCTGTACCATCTCACTAATAAATTTTAAACCACCAGGTCCAATGATCGATCCTGCCAGAAGATAGCCAACAATAACCTATAATAATGGAAAATAGATGAGTGAATTTCAATTCTTCGAGATGCAGCTTAATGAATATGAAAGCAGCCAAAATGTCAAAGAATGATAAGAGCAAGTAACGACCAGCAAAAGCACAGACCGGTTGTCCCAAACAGGAAAAGATAATTCCACCAATGGCAGCAGAGACTATCACAACCACCAAGTCTGAAATCAGCCTACAGTAGTTCAGCATTTTAGAGTGACATGTCATCAAAACCACTTCAAAGTTAAACAGAAGCAAAATATTAAAAAGCTCACCTTCACGTGTATTTTATAAGAAAGGTATACAGGATGCTAAAAACTGATAATCTCTCTACATATATAGGCATGCATGTGGCCATTCAAAAGACATTGAGGAAGAATATTTACCTAAAATCTACTTGAAGTACTGGATATTTTGATTTCTTATTCGACATCACAAACACGTTATCCTGCAGTTATGCACAATGGGTCAGGAAAGTTTCATTTGAGAGAAGAATCGACACTAAAATCTGTGACATCATGTACTTTTCAAAACAAAAAGAACAGGTTCACCTTTTTATCTATGAGAGTTGTCATGTCATCAGAATCTTCTTTCTCCAGGGAGAAAACATCTTGAAATTGGAATGGTTTGGTACCACTGGCAAATGAATGCACAGAGTTAAAGTTGAAATGATACAGCCACATTCTGAGTTAACTAGAAGAAGATATATTATTTACTGGAGATGGAAACTCATTTTCAGTTTCTTACTTGGCCTCTTTAGTGTCATTCATCTTTGTCTTTTCATGGGTGATTTTAGCAACAGTCTCCAACTCTGCCTGTCGAATACAAAAGAATCTTATTTTAGAAAAAGCCAAAATAATATAGACCAGAAAACCCAACATTGTAATTATGGGCCATACCAAAAGCTGAACAAATCCAACTTCAATCAGTTACAAAAAAAAAAATAGCTAATCATCCAATGAAGCACACGATTTTCTAAAAAAATCACCGTGGTTTTATTGTTAGGAGTGTAAAAGAGATCAATACCATGAAACCAAATGACGAAATAACCAAGCCCTCAGGAATTTGACAAGAAGTTAATAACCTTTAAAACACTGTTGTAGTACTCCCAACCACAAGAATAAGAAGTAGTACTACAACTTTCCAGAAGCCAGACATGGAAATACAACAAACAATATACATAAATAGAACTTCTACATCAGATAAGCTTTGCAGATTGCCTGACAGATTAACATACATTGGAACAACTTGTATTACTTCAAAATTTTAATAATTAACGTTACAAGAAAATTAGCTTTGTGTAATTAGGATTCCATGTAGCTAGATGTTTTAACTAAATCAGTAAAAAGTATATCCACCTTGAGCGCATCTCAAAAGAAAACATAAATCTACCTGTTTATCAGCCACAGTACTGTTGAAGCTGCTCTCACCAGCACCTTTGGGACAATGAAAATCAAAACAAGGCAACATTACAACAGTTCTTTTTCCCACCTAAATAAAATCAAAATGTTTAACAAAAATGCGAAACATTATTGGGGAAAAAGAAAAAGAAAAACCTTCAGGCGCATCATTCTCGGAAAACTCCTTCTCCAGCACGCGATCAAACATCTTCGCTATACTCCCGTCACCATCTCCCGCCGCAGAAGAATTAATCAAATTCCCGTAAAATCTTTCCCTAATATCCTGCTTGGATCTTGCCGAATGAGTAACATCGATGCACAAACTAATAATTAAACAGATAAAAATCAAGACTCGGCAATCCTTCCTTGTAACCGGAATCCACCCCATTGTCCAGGCTCCAGAATTTAGATTCTTTAAGAAATTGAAGAGAAAATAGGAGCTTGGGGTAGGGTATCTATCGTAATTTCTGGTTGCGCGGGATGATCAAGAGTAATAAATGAAGTGCGTGAGAGGAAATTGAGATTTGAGAGTTTTTTTTATTTATTTTTTATTGCCTCAATTGAGATTTGAGAGTTGGATCCCGTGGGTTCAAATCTTCTGCAAACAAACGTGGCATGTCCACATTGGGTCCTATTATCTTGCTCTTTTTAGATGAGCGTTACGCTATGCAGATTACTTTTTTTAATTTTTTATTTTTATTATATCTTTTAGGTCCCCTTTACATTTGAATATTAGGCATCATATCCCAATTTATTATGTTTAATTCTTTATTTACTTGCAAAATGCTCAGCCCATTATTTAAAGTCACGGTCAGTAATTGTTGGTGATTGTGTTGTGATTCAAAATTCGCCCAACTTCTCTTAGTAAAATTAACATGGGTGCACCATTTGGTGAAAAAACATTTCTTGTCCCAATTTTGGTGAAGCAACTTGTGCTTCGCGAGTGTCATAACAACCGTGATAAGCTATTCCAAAACTATTAGATCACAAACTCGAAATAATTATCAGCAATTTTTTTAACTATAAGAAGAAAGGTGCTTCACACGACATTGATTGTCACAACGCTCTTGCCTTTAGACCCCCCACTGCCAACCTCATAACATCGTGATATTTTGAATTTTTACAATAATGTTTTAATATAATGGTTTAAATTGAAGTGTTGATAATAATTTTGATATCATGCATTTGAGTCTTATCAAACCGGATTATTGAACTTTGTTTTAATTTTGTTGCATTGATTTATTGCTTAATTTTTTGGGACATTGATTTAATTGAGTAATTAGCACTTTTATTAAAAGTAATATAACTACTAGTGCAAATTTCCTTGCTTCCTCTCCTTTATACACAAGATAATTATCTGGGCATGATGTGTGATGGGGATTTTACGTAATCATGGAGGTCGCAGAGGTGATCGTGAATCGGTGTTGGTTGAAGACATTACAGATATCGCAAAGTTGGTCGTTGTTTGTTATGAGTCATGGACATCTTTCGGGTCAGAATAACCCGGATTCGACCCACATAAGGACCTGGACAGATGGCCTGCTAAGGGAATGCTTAGTCATTGCATGAACACATTTGAGGCGACACGCGTTAGAAGATGGGACCCACAAAAGAACCCTATAAATAGCCCACACAACGATAATGAAATGTATTTTTGGAGACACTACTTTTTACTCGCATATTTAGATCGTTGACCTCAACTTACTTAAGCATCAGAGTGTCATTGTCGGAACGAACCCGACTAGCTTACTCTTCCTGTTTTATCTTCAGATATCAGATTCGGGGTGGTGATGTTGAGAGGTCGTGATTTTTAATCGAAATCAAACGTGATCAACTCGGATCAATTTGAGATTTGGAGTAATCTTATTTTCATCAAATTCTGATCAATATTAATGCATGATTCAACATTTACGATAATTTTTCCCATTAAAAAACAATACAACACACATCTTTTATTTATTTACAATAATTTTCAATTATATCGAAACATTATATCAAACTCATGCATCTTCAATACGTTATCAAAACTTATAAAAATTGAAATTGATTTATTTTTAAATAAGCAAAATTTTCTCAAAAAACAAAATATTCCACATATTTAGATTAAAATTGCAAAAAAGAGTTGGGTTTTCATTTGAAATAGTAATTAAAATAAAAATATATTTGATATACGTACTTTATAAAAATATATTAATTTGATATCATAATTCAATATAAACAACAATCTGATTAACTATTTTACACAAAAACCTAAATAAAATTAAAAATTGAAAATTGAATATGAAATATTTAATTTTTCACAAATAGGGTGCCCTTAATTTTTATTTCTTTCATGTAAATGGGCCAATATTCTCTTCAACACAAACTTCAGGTCCAGTTTGTTAGATCCAACCCAATCTCTCCGGCCCAATTGCATTACTGCCCGTTAACATAGGGAAAACTCCCGCACCACAGAATTAGACTAGACTCCGCCACCATTATAAGAATCCGACGGTCACCAGTTGGAGATCGGGCACGGTTTTCATCCAACGGCTCCAGATCCCTCCGCCACCATTGCCTATAAAATTGGAAACCCTAAACCCTTTCTCCTCCTCTTTCTTTTCTGCTGTTCCCTGTGTATAGCTGCCATAACTTTCTTAGGAGCGGCAGAGGATACCCAACCCCTCTTCCCGAGTATATACATACGCGCGATCTATCGACACGGAAGTGGGTTTTATTATATATCCGTAGATTGACATGCCGTCGGTTGTTGTAGCTGAATCTCAATCCTCTGAGAAGAAGAAGAGTATGAAGAAAGCTGAATCTGCGGAAATGGCGGTGGACGCTAACCCCGCTGAGAAAAAGATCAAGAAAGAGAAGAAGTCCAGCAAAAAGACTAAACTTACCTCGGAGCCTGACCCCGACGATTCTAATTCCAATACCCTGCTCAAAAAGAGGAAAGAGAAGAAGCGAAAGGCGTTGGAAATTGACGGCGAGGATAACGAGGATGAGAGGAGCGAGACCAGCTCCGAGTTGGGGGAGCCCATGAACAGTATGGGTAAGAAGAAAAAGAAGATGAAGTTTGAGGAGGAAGATGAGGAAGAGAAAGAAGAGAATCCAAATGCTCTGTCGAATTTCCGTATTTCGGTGCCGTTGAGGGAGGCTTTAAAGTCCAAGGGGATTGAATCCTTGTTCCCGATTCAGGCAATGACTTTTGGTATGATTCTTGATGGTTCGGATTTGGTTGGGAGGGCGCGCACTGGTCAGGTTAGGATTTTTCTGTTAATTGGGATTTTGTTACCTGTTTTATACTTTTCGTAAATTTGTTGGTTGCGTGAAAAATTCCAATTAGGGTTTTCTTGTGTTGTTGGAGTTGAGAGGTTATATTTCAGTTGCTTATGCTTGTTTGTGTGATTGTACTCTGTGGATCGGCAGTTGAGAGTTTATTTGTATTGCAGAAATATAGTTCATTAGGAATTGGGTAAACTATGATCTAGGTCGTTAGTGGAGAAATTTATCATGGTGAAAACTGGCCGAATGGTGTGGAAGTTACACACAGATGCCAAGTTCTGTCAGCCGTTTTAACTCCATAAGATTTTTAGTACAAAACATGTTGGGTATCATTGGTCATCTAGAAGTTCCTCTGATAATGGGGCATCCTTTTTTCTCTTTCAGTGTTTAGCTATGTTGAGTGACTTCTCTATTTCTGTCTTTTGGATTTCTAACAGGGTAAAACATTGGCTTTTGTGTTACCTATATTGGAATCATTGACAAATGGGCCCGCGAAAGCATCACGTAAGACTGGATATGGAAGGGCACCTAGTGTTCTCGTGCTTTTACCCACTAGGGAATTGGCCACGCAGGTATATAGTTTTGTTCGAAGTATTATTGCATGTGAATTCCCACTTTTGGGTTTTTGAAAACCATTCAAGTATTTGTTTCCTCCCACTTTTCTTTTTGTCTTATTTCTGTTCTTTCCCATGTTTCGTTGTTCATATTGTCATAGGTGTTTGCTGACTTTGAAGTCTATGGTGGAGCGTTAGGGTTAAATTCTTGTTGCCTGTATGGAGGTTCTCCTTATCAGCCACAACAGATTCAATTGAAAAGAGGCGTTGATATTGTAGTTGGCACTCCTGGTCGCATTAAGGTCTGGTTTCTCTTTTTGAACTTTGACCTTCTCCTTTTGATGTTTAAGTGCACAATATATTCTTACTTTGGAGTTTGGAATTAATTGTGCAGGATCACATAGAGAGGGGTAACCTTGACTTCAGATCACTAAAGTTCCGAGTACTTGATGAAGCCGATGAAATGTTGAGGATGGGTTTTGTTGAAGATGTTGAACTTATTCTGGGTATGTATATCAATGGAGGCTTTCATGAGCTTGCTGTTGCTCCAATTTTGTCATGTTTCTGTTCTGTTTCTGCTTAATGATACCGTTTGCATTCATCTATCTTTGATAGCCGAATGATATCCTGGGGTGTGACCTCATGGTTCCTTGTTTGTCTTTGATGAACCTTAGTGTCAAATGCTTATTAACTGGTTTTTTTATGAATTTTCCATTATTGATTCTGAAGGCAAGGTAGAGGATGCTAGCAAAGTTCAGACTCTTCTTTTCAGTGCCACTTTGCCGGATTGGGTTAAGCATGTATGTTTTTGCTTTACCAGAAGTATCTTGTACTGTTCTAATCCTGAATGTAGATCATCCCTTTGTATAATTTTCCTTTCTTCATCTGAATAAAACTTTGTTTTATAATGCCAGATATCTGCTAAGTTCTTAAAACCAGATAAAAAAACAGCTGACCTTGTTGGTAATGAGAAAATGAAAGCCAGCACCAACGTCAGGCATATTGTTCTTCCCTGTTCTGTTTCTGCAAGAACCCAGCTTATTCCTGATATCATTCGCTGCTATAGTAGGTTCGTTTGCCTCTGACGCTGCAATTAAATGAATAATTTTCAAATTTTTTACTTTGTCATTTGGAAATCTCTTGTGTGTTTTGCCTTGTTGTGTTGTTGTTCACTTGCTCGTTTCCATGGATATCAATCCAGTGGAGGCCGCACTATTATTTTCACGGAGACAAAGGATTCTGCTTCTACACTTGCTGGAGTACTTCCTGGAGCACGTGCTTTGCATGGGGACATACAACAGGCTACACGTGAGGTAAGATTCTTTTAAGTTCACTCACATGTTCATTACTTTTCTTTGTGGAAGAGTAATACTGCCCCCCCCCCCCCCAAAAAAAAAAAAAAACCTGTCTGCTGTTGTGAGTCAATGCTGTCATGCGCATAAGTCATTATCTTATTCTGTTGGATGGATGCGCCTCATTTCTATAATCTGTTGATTGCATGTGGAATTCTGATTCAATGGCATTCTTAAATCCATTGCTGCATTATGTGTAAGTTGACCTTACCTAAAGTTGAGCAAATATCTTCAAATCCTACACCTGATGCTTTCAGGTCACACTCTCTGGATTCAGATCTGGCAAATTTTCAACACTTGTTGCTACAAATGTAGCAGCCCGAGGATTGGATATTGATGATGTCCAGTTAATAATTCAGGTATGTTATATCAATGACTATCCTTCTTCTTTTTCTGTATGTTTTGCTTACCATGACATGTTTGTTTTCCTTAGTGTGAGCCACCTCGTGATGTAGAGGCATACATCCATCGGTCTGGAAGAACAGGAAGAGCTGGTAAGTTGTTGGTGTTAAAGATTCTTTGGATTGGAAGTAAAATATTGCTCAAGTTCATTGATGAATGAACTGTTTGCTGCTTCTGTCAGGGAAAACTGGTGTTGCTGTCATGCTTTATGATCCAAGGAAGTCAAATTTCTCTAAGATAGAAAGAGAATCTGGCGTGAAGTTTGAACATATATCTGCTCCACAGCCAGCTGATATAGCTAAAGCTGCTGGTGCTGAAGCTGCAGAAAAAATTAATGAGATCTCTGATAGGTATAAATTATATGCTAATTTATGCTTAAATGCTGTTGCTTGTGGAACACAATATATTCATAGTCAGCTCTGAAACTTGCAGTGTCATTCCGGTATTCAAGGCTGCTGCACAAGAGCTATTGGACTCGTCTGAGTTGTCCCCAGCAGACCTGCTTGCAAAGGCACTGGCAAAGGCTGCTGTAAGTTTTTGTCTTATATTGGTTTTGGTTGGAAGCACTGTTTGACATAGGAGTTGAACCATGGTTTTGTCTCTATGCTTTGCAGGGCTACACCGAGATCAAGAGTCGCTCACTTCTGACTTCAATGGAGAATTATGTTACTGTACTCCTGGAGTGCGGAAGGCCCGTTTACACGCCATCGTGAGTTCTTTAAACACTGGTTATTTTACATATATCCGTATACTGAATTTGCTGGGACATGAGGTGAAATGTTTTTGCTCATGAAATATGAAAGATGTCTATGAAAAAAGTACAATATTACCCACTGTCATCCTCAACATGCACTGTTGGACAGGACAAAAACCTATTAGTAATGGGGTTGGTCTATAAATTTTTCTGGAATTAGTTGCATTATGAAGTAGTTTTGTATTCTAAGTTGTACAAGTTGCATTATGAAGTAGTTCAGTGCTTCAAGTTGTACATTTCAATTTAAGAAGGCTGTACATTCATACATTGTATGCTTGCTTTTGATGAACAATAATGCAGACTATTATTCACTATGAGAGGTATATGGTGATATTCTTGAGATGTTTCTCTGTTTATGTCTATTGCATTGTTCTATGCCTTTTCTTTTTTTATTTTATCTCTTAATATGGTTACTTGCCAGCTTTGCTTATGGAGTTCTGCGGAGGTTTTTACCTGAAGATAAAGTTGAGTCAATTAAGGGTCTTGCTTTAACAGCTGATGGGAAGGGCGCTGTTTTTGATGTGGCTGCACAAGATCTGGACACTTTCCTTGCAGGTGAGTTCATGTCAATATGTGTTTTGCGTTTTCTTCCTGCATAGTATTGGCATGGTACTTAGCTTTGTGATTGCTGCACATCTTCATAAATAATCTTGAAAAAACAAAGTCTGAGATGAGTATGAATCTTTACTGTATTTTTGAGCTGCAGGCCAGGAAAATGCAGCTGGGGTAAGCTTAGAAGTTGTAAAATCATTGCCACGACTGCAAGAAAGAGAGCAGTCACGAGGGAGATTTGGAGGAGGTGGTGGTGGTGGGCGTGGTGACCGGAGGTTTTCTGGAGGAAGAGGAGGAGGGAGAGGTGGATTCTTTAAAGGTCCTGGTGGAGGAAGAGGTCGCGGCAGTAACAACCGCAGATGGTGAAGCTAACTTTTGAAAAACCCCAACCATTTGACAGATACGGCATAGCAGCCAATGCCCAAGGGGCATATAAATTTTGGTGTTGATGGAAGTGTTTAATTTTGTTTTGATTTTGTATTCCCCTTAGGAGGAATTTAGGTTTCCCATTATTTTTCTTTTTTCCATTTGCATTGCCATGTTTTGTTTTATGACTCTACGATTAGTATATCATTAATTATTGGAGAGGTTCAAATACTCTCCTCGTGTTGTTCTTATTCATTGGAAAATGAAAATGTAGAGAGATTAACTCTTCAATTATATCGTTGCAGTCTAGTTGAAGGCAAAGTTCTTTACAGGAATTTGTGGCTTGTTGGTGATGCTTGTTCATAGTTTGTGTTGCGTGGAAATTTTCGTTTTCTCCTGAAAATTTGTACTAATAGCAAAACTAACATATTGAACTGATGGCGAAACCGGTGGAATTTTGACATCTTGGGGGTGGATTTAAAAGTGTCAAAAGCTATCTGGCCTTTTTTATTTCGAGTTCTACTCCAACAAATGATTCAAGTCAAATGCAATTATTATGTGCGGTGTAGGCAGCGCAGCACATTCTAAATGAAATGATTAAATTAATTCCCATCTGAAAGAACAAGATCAAGTGTTTTTTCCTTTTCTCGGGGTTTACTCTCACCTCTCCCTAATTTAATGTTTTTATATTTTTCTTATAGGGATGAATATATTTACACCCTTCGTACTTGTATATTTTTCCTAAAAACGTTAATATTATTTATATAAATAATGAGTAATTACCAAAAAAAAGAAGTAATTTGTATAAATACCTATAACTAAATATGTAAATAGTAATAATCTCTCTTTTTTTTCTTTATATATATATATATATTTTTTATCTCATTTTATAATTTATTTAGAATAAATTACAACGAGCTTTCATAAAATTACATATATGTCCCATTATTTAAAAAATTATTGATACCCGTAATTTTGATCGCAATATAACAATTAGTCCAATCTACTAGTCTCTTTTACGTTTTCGTCTATTTTTTTATGGTAAATTAACCAAAATGTCATTGTGGATTTAAAATTATAATTTCATTTATTTTTTTAAAGTTTTATAATTTTATTTGTAATTTTTCAAAAAAAATTACAGAATTTCATCAAATATAAGAGGATATTTATATAATTTTTTAAATAATGAGAGGTTTTTGTAATTATATTAAATTTCATGGATGCTCGTTGTTATTTATCTCTAAATTTATTAAGTACATTAAAATAATGAGGTGGAAAAAAAGTCCTAATATCGCTTAATAAATTTTTATATACATTTATAAAACTGAAAAATTGTATTTTTAGTCCAATATGATAGGGTGTTTTACAATTGTGGTCTCAACATTTATGGACTTTAGTACATTTAGTCCCACAAAATAAATATTGTAACAATATTTGTCATATAAAATAAAATTATAGCATATTTCATCCATAGTATATAAAATTGTGGCAGATTTGGTTTTATAGGATAATAAAGTTGTTTACATTTTGTGGAATTAAATGTGCTATAATTTTGTCCTCTAAAACTAAATATACTAAATTTTTATTTTAAAAGACAAAAAATACTACAATATTTATTTGATAAGACTAAATATATTAAGTTCGTAATTACAATATAAAAAATACAAACACAACCCATCATATAAAACTAAAAATGCAATTTCCCCAAACATTCAGACTGCTTCCGGAGACGTCTCCGACTCTCCAGAGATCCCAATGCCCAATCCTGCTGGAACTTGGCTGTAGCCCCCACATCCCATTCCCTTTCTTATTCTTTCTTTCCTTTTTTGGTATTTCATCTTTGTTTCTTTTCAGGGTTTTTTCATCTATTTTTGCGCTGTTTCTTTGATCTTCCCATCTTAGAAAAATGTTTTCTTGATCATGTTTAGCTGTAGTTCATCCATAAAGATATATTCTTTGATTGGTTAACATCATGGGATGGTACAGAAGATCATCAACATTCATTTCTGATGCTTTCCGTTGCTACTGTTCAAAGATTGCTGCGCTCAGAAACCCCATTCAAGAATCGATTTCAGGAAACAGTCTATACACTTCTTTCAGGCCCAAGTCAAGAATTTCTGAGTTCTCTCAACCAATTTTCAGGAACTCAGCTCTCCAGAATGTTTGGAGGAGCCCTTTTCTTGATGGGGCAAAGAGGTTTTACTATGTGGATAGGAACCAGGTTTACCACTTTAGGCCCAGAGGGTACAAACGGTGGATTCAGAATCCAAAAAATGTGTTAGCAATAGTTTTGGTTGGTTCTGGAGTTGTGATTACTGTGTATTTTGGGAATTTGGAGACTGTCCCTTACACAAAAAGAACCCATTTTGTTCTTTTGTCAAGAAATCTTGAAAAAGAGCTGGGAGAGACCCAATTTAATCAGCTCAAGAAACAGTTTAAAGGGAAAATTCTGCCACCTCTTCACCCTGAAAGTATTAGGGTTCAAAGGATATCACAGGATATAATTGAGGCTTTGCATAAAGGATTGAGAAAAGAGCAGGTTTGGAGTGATATTAGGTACTCACCAGAAAGCGTTGGATTGCCTATTGAGGCTCATGAACATGAGACAATTAAGGCATTGAGTGATAGGAGTCTTGAGGAGGAGCAATGGCATGGTGAAGATAAGTGGCGCAAGGAGGATGAAATCCTAGATGATCAGTGGGTTCAAAAGAGTAGGAAAAAAGGTCAAGAAAAGGGGATGGTATCTCAGACGGGGCATTTAGAGGGATTGAAGTGGGAGGTTATTGTGGTTAATGAGCCTGTGATCAATGCCTTCTGTTTGCCTGGTGGGAAGATTGTTGTTTTCACCGGATTGCTTAATCATTTTAGAGCGGATGCTGAGATTGCAACTGTTATTGGCCATGAGGTGTGCATTGGATTTTCTATTAGATTTTCAGCTTTGGTGGAAATATCTCTGAGTTAAATTTTGATTTTTTGTTTGATAGGTTGGTCATGTTGTCGCAAGGCACTCTGCAGAACAAATCTCTAAAAACCTTTGGCTGACCATATTACAGTTGATACTATACCAATTTTTCATGCCTGATATTGTCAATACCATGTCGAATCTCTTCCTGAGGCTCCCTTTTTCTCGGAGGTAAAAATAATGTTATTCAGTTTTTGTTATGCGCGAATTTTCTATGGTGGGCTGTGGTTGAATGCATAAAGCCATTGCTTTGTTAGAACGAATAATGGCTTCATCTGTCTGACAAAGTTTATTTGCATATGGTTCGTCTCCTTGATGTAGTGCTGCTGATCTTCTTTCTTTTCTCTTTTTTGGATTTCATTGTGAGACACAGACACTTCTTCCTTTCTTTCCTACTCTCTACCTTTTGAGATCAAGTAATTGGCAATTACGAATTAAGTAAAAGTTTCCCACTGGCAGATATGAAGCAAGTAAATTTCTTGATTCTGGCAAATTCTTCTGGCAGGGATATCATCCTATATTGTTCTGATCTTATTAGTTCACCTCTGAGGCTCTGTTAGATTGCCTGCTTTACGTCAATGATTGTTATTGTTATTATTATTGTTGTTGTTGTGGTGGTGGTGGTGATAGTGGTGCTGTTGTTGTGGTGGTGGCGGTGGTGGTGGTGATTATATTTTTTAAATTTGAATATTAAAATCCCATCAAATTCCTAGAAACTACTCCCGTTCAATGGAATGGGTTGCTTGATAAACATTACAAGCTTGGGAGAGGAAGTATGGTAATCCTAACTCCTAAGGGGAGGGGACTAATAACTAATTATAATAACTCCCTGGAAGGCCATTTGTAGTCAATCCTTTTGTTTTTCCCATTATGATGTTCCGCTACGTTGATGCTGTGTTTTATTTATCATTTAGTGATCATCCGGCTTCAATTGATTGTTTTCTTCTACTTCCCAGGATGGAGATGGAAGCAGATTACATTGGCCTACTGTTGGTTGCTTCTGCAGGCTACGATCCCCGAGTGGCTCCCCAAGTCTATGAGAAGTTGGGAAGAATCACAGGTAATTCAGCACTGCAAGATTATCTTGCCACTCATCCTTCTGGGAAGAAGAGAGCTCAAGTTCTTGCTCAAGCTAAAGTCATGGAAGAGGCCCTCACCATATACAGGGAGGTACAAGCGGGGCGTGGAGTCGAGGGCTTCCTTTAACTTTCTCTCTATACTCAAAGCAACTGCACTTCTTCCATTCAGACAAGTTTGGTTATCAACTAACAGATGATAAGGACTCTGTTTTCCAATGATTCCTTGACTTTTATCAATGTTTCTCTGGCTCCTCTCTCACTGACAGCCTTAAAAATCTGAAATACGGGGGAGCATCCTATGAATTGTATTTGCTTTGTTGCTGCTACCTACTAGTGTATTCAAGTCTGTAACGAATGAAACGAAACTACTTTTTTGGTAAGCATTCCAGTTTTTGGCATCATGGCCTGCCTGGTGTACTATGGAAGCTGGCCTGAATGTTGTCTATAGCTTGTGTTCTCACCACAAATTAAGACTTCTCTGTTAACACAGTTGAGCATCGATAAGTTTGCAATGATTTTCATGAAAATGTCGAAGAATGCATGTAACTACAGCTCGAAAAATTTATGTTAGAATTAGATCCTGTCACATTGAATCAGTTATTATTGATAACTCTGTCAGATAGAGTCACATGGTTGGTTTTGGTTAGAACTATCTAAATAAATTAGCCAAGAAACGCACTAACTCCATTGTTTCATGATTTCTATATGGGTTCTAAATTGTCTGGTCCAGAAATTTTAAATCTTAACATCATAATTAAAGAAAAAGTTTTTAAACGGTTGAATTGGTTGAAATGAGAGCTTGGTGAAATATAATTATTGTCGAAGTGGGATAGAATCTTTCACCAATCTTCGTGAATGTGCTATGATCATAGTGCCGAACATTGATTCCTAAGTGCACTCAGAATTTGATGATTGGAAACAAAAGATTTGCCTTCAAATGATTGAATCTCAAAGGCTGCATCTCAAGAATACTATTGCAAGCTTGATACACAACTGCAAGAACATCAGGGAGCTCAATCAAATCCATTCCCACGTCGTAGTATCACCATATTTATCCCCAAATGATCGATCTTTTCTCATCTCTCGCCTCTTTTTCTACCTCTGCACCGTCTCCGAGTCACCAGTCTCTCTCCACCACGCCAAGAAAATCTTCAATCTAATTCCAAACCCGAGTCTTTTTGTATATAACGCCATGATCAGAGCAAATGCGACGAAAATAAAGGACCCTAGATCGTGTCAGTCCTTATTTTTGTACAAAGAGATGCTGGGTAGTGGTCTGGTACCTGATTGTATAACTTTCCCCTTTATGCTGAAGGAATGCTCGAAAAGAGTTGATTGGTTCACTGGTCGGAGCATCCATGTCCATGCATTGAAGTTTGGATATGAAGACGATGTTTACGTGCAGAATGCTTTGATAAGTTTGTATTCGGAGTGTGGGATTTTAGAGGATGCAAGGAGGGTGTTCGATGGAATGTCCAACAGGGATGTGGTTTCTTGGAATACGATGATTGTAGGGTGTTTGAGAGGTGGCGAGCTTGATGAGGCATTGGCTTTATTTAGGGAAATGAAGGAGAGGAGAAATATTATTACTTGGAACTCGGTGATCACGGGTTTAGTTCAAGGGGGAAGAGCGAAGGAGGCTTTAGATATTTTTCATGAAATGCAAATTGCAGCTGATACAGAGGATACAGTCTGCCCAGACAAAATAACGGTGGCAAGTGCACTTTCGGCTTGTGCTGCTCTTGGTGCCATTGATCAAGGAAAGTGGGTGCATAGTTACTTGGAAAGAAGTGGGATGGAATGTGATATGGTGATAAGGACAGCTTTGGTGGACATGTATGGGAAATGTGGTTGTGTTGATAGAGCGTATGAGGTTTTCAAGGGGATGCCCAATAAGGATGTTTTGGCATGGACGGCCATGATTTCAGTGTTAGCACTTCATGGGTATGGGAATGAGGCCTTTGAGCTTTTCAAAGAGATGGAAGCAGTGGGAGTGAGGCCTAATGCTGTGACGTTTGTAGGACTGTTGTCTGCCTGTGCTCACTCAGGTCTTGTGGAGAAAGGTCGTCGGTGCTTTGATATGATGAGACATGTTCACTGTATTGAGCCCCAGGTCCAACATTATGCTTGCATGATTGATATACTTGGTCGAGCTGGGCTTTTCATTGAGGCCGAAGAGCTTATTAGAACTATGCCAATGAAGCCAGATGTTTTTGTTTGGGGTGCACTACTTGGAGCCTGTCAATTGCATGGAAATATTAAATTAGGAGAAAACATAGCTCGGTACTTGATTGATCTAGAACCTGACAACCATGCTTTCTACATTATATTGTGTGATTTATACGCCAAATCTGGTAGATTTGATGATCAGAAGAGAGTTAGATCTTTGATGAAAGACCAAGATATAAGGAAGTCAGTTCCGGGTTCCAGCATGATTGAAGTTGATGGCATTGTCTACGAATTTTCAGTGAAAGGATCACCTGAGATGCTGATGGAAGCCTTACAGAGTGTATTGATGTTATTAAGTAATGAGATGAAAATAGAAAGGAATATAGGCAGTATCATCAGGTAATCATTTAAGAATGAAAATTATGGGCGCATGAAGGTCTGTGTCTTGCTCTTAAGCAACATTTATCTTGTGTTAGCCACATTCATTTGAGATATTGGAACAATAATGCCAATGCGGCCAACCATGCACCAGAATTCAAGAATATGGAACTTAAGCCTGGTACCTTTGTCTCTCATATTGTGTTTTGTTTTCTTTAGAAGAGTTCATGTGAGAGTACAAGAGATATTTGCATTTTGTTGTGCACATCAGTTAGTCCAGATATAGCACTTACAGTTACAGCATGCAACGACAAATTAGGGCAAGCCTATAAAATTGTGTCTAGATCAATACAATGTTATAATAAACAAGTGTCGTTACTGTACAAACTACTTATACAAAGTAGAAAAAGCTTTTTTCTCCACATCAATTGGCGACGAGATTGGTATACCATATATAAACTACAATAAATTCCTGTTTGCTTTTATGAAAGAAATCTTCTCAACTTCTCTGGGATAGTCAGCATTGGATAAAAAAGGAGCTAAGCCGTATGGTTCTGCTCTTCCTTTGTAAGAGTGCTACAGAAAAGTTAGCTATCCCTTCTTTAAACGCTCAAAGATAAGACAAATAAATTGAATAGCTGAGATTTTGGCATGAAATGATTTTGTCTTGTCTTTTGTCATACCTAATTTATTTTATGAAAGGGTCTGCATCCGTATTTATTTAAGCTTTTCATCGTCTAGGCATTTGGACGTATCTTCCCAAGATATACTGGCCTAAGCACTTTGATTTCCCAATGTAAAGCAAATGGATCAAGGTTTTGGGGAAAGCAACGTATTATATATTGAGAGATTATTTTGGTAACTAAAACCTCCAGTCAACTTCTCAAGTTTCAGGCAACTGCGTTAAGATGGCGAATATTGTTTTTGTTTTAGCAGTTGTCTTCCTTCTCATGATTTCTCTTGCTACAAGATCTTACCTACTGACTCTTCTTGGGTTGCCACTTTACCTTGTGGTGGGATTTGTGGTATCATCACTTGTCACTTATGTCAGAGAACTGATATCAGATGCCAATCGACCACCTGTGGCCGGACCTATGTTGAATCAACTCATACACTTCAACAGACTTTTTGATTACCAAGTTACACTTGCCCGGAGGTACCATACTTACCGTTTGATCACGGAGTCACACAGCGAAGTGTACACTACGGATCCATTAAATGTCGAATACATCCTGAAGGCCAATTTTCCCAATTATGGCAAGGTAAAATAGTGTGTTGGATAATAATTAAACAGAGTATTGGACAATAATTGAATAGAGCACTGTGATTGTCCGAATTTCATATTTCGTTTTTCATTTAGGGAGAGAAAAACTGTGATTTAATGAAAGATCTCTTCGGTGATGGGATTTTTGCTGTGGATGGAACGAAATGGCGCCACCAACGAAAGCTGGCCAGTTATGAGTTCTCGGCCAAAGTCTTGAGAGACTTTAGCAGCAGCGTGTTTCGATCTAATGCTGCTAAGTTAGCTTTAAAGGTTAATTCAGAAGCATTGGCTGGTCGAGAGGTGGATTTACAGGTCTCTCAATCAGGCTGGACTCCAGTTTTGTCTTCTTTTTTCTCTATTACAGGTTTCTCTGGTTTGCTGGCTGCTTCGACGTTAGGATAAGTTTTCTATTTTTCTTCTCTGAAATTAGACAGTCAACAGAGACAACAGAATTCTTAAATAAAAAGTTACATAACATTATGCTCAACTTGGAAGTATGCTGCGTACTGCGGTAGTAATAACAGATGGTCCTCCAAGGAGAAATCATGAATATTTTAAGAAGCTGTTATTGACATGATTAGCTGAACATTTTATGAGAATTGTAGTTTTAAAAAAGATTACGATTAAGATCTTATGTTACAGAATATGTAAAGGAACTTTAACTTCTTATTTACAGGATATGCTAATGAAGTCTGCAATGGATACAATGTTTAAGGTGGGGTTTGGGGTTGACCTTGATACTCTGTCTGGTTCTGATGAAACTAGTAATCAGTTTATCAAAGCCTTCGATGATTCCAATGTCATTGTATATTGGAGATATGTTGATGTGTTCTGGAAAGTTAAAAGGTTTTTCAACATTGGCCTGGAACGAAATCTGAAGGACAACATCAAAGTTATTGATAATTTTGTTTATATGTTGATCCACCACAAAAGGGAGCAGATGAGAAATGAACAGGTTAGCATGTGTAAGAATAACCTTAACTCTTTGTTTTTCAGTCCCCTCTTTAGTCTCATTTTGAACGAATTTCCATTGTTTATGTTCTGTAATAATTTATTCACTTTAGGGTACAACAAAAGAAGACATACTGTCCAGGTTTCTGATCGAAAGTGAGAAGGATAAAGAGAACATGACTGATAAGTATTTGAGGGACATAATTCTCAATTTTCTCATTGCTGGCAAGGACACATCTGCCAACACTCTTGCTTGGTTCTTTTATATGCTATGCAGACATCCTCTTATTCAAGAAAAGGTGGTGAGGGAAGTGAAATTAGCTACTGAAGTGAAAGATCAAATATCTGTTGATGAATTTGTTGTCAAGTTGACTGAGGCTGCTTTGGACAGGATGCAGTATCTGCATGCAACTCTGACGGAGACTCTCAGACTATATCCTCCTGTTCCTCTGGTAATATCGAAATTCTTTTTCCTTCCATAACCTTCTAATTAATCAACCAAAAGGTCTGTTTGGAATATATAACAGTCTTTCTCGTAGAATGTACAGATAGGTTTTGCTTACGGTTTCTATGCCTTAACTGCAGGATGGCAAGTGTTCAAACGCAGACGACATTCTTCCAGACGGCCACAAAATAAAAAAAGGTGACGGCATAACCTACATGCCCTATGCAATGGGAAGGATGACATATATTTGGGGAGATGATGCTGAGGTTTTTTGCCCTGAAAGATGGCTCGGAAATGGTGCTTTCCAAGCTGAAAGCCCTTTTAAATTTACTGCCTTTCAGGTCAGCCTCGTTTTCATTTTCAGACCATTGCAGAAGCATCTGAAAACTACACATTTTTATCTAATACAGTTGTACTGCAATTTACTCCCTCAGGCTGGGCCTCGAATCTGCTTAGGGAAGGAGTTTGCATATACACAAATGAAGATCATGGCAGCCACTCTTCTCTTCTTTTTCAGATTCAAACTTGTCGATGAGGCTAAGGAAGCGACTTATCGAACCATGTTCACTCTTCACATGGACAATGGACTGCATCTGTACGCGTATCCTCGCCATAACTAAAACTCTATAGCTTTTGGTACTATATATATATATATATATATATATATATATATTATGAGGTGGGGATGATCAGTTTCACTTCGCTCGGTCATGGATTAATGGCTGACAGTTCAGGTTGGTGGGCCATGTCGGATATTCCAAGACTCGAATATCAGATGTGTCGACCAAGAAAAAGATGTAGATTTTTGTTTTTGTTTGGACATGTTTCTTCTCCTCGGGCATTTTCATGTATCCTGGTAATAAGTTATATTCTTTCCTTAGTGACCTGATACTAATATAAAGTGTATCAATTGCGCCATTCTTGGATCTGCCCAATTAACAGGTTCATACATGTACGGATTTCATGTCTTAAGTTTGGTAACTAAAGATTAAGAAGTAGCAAGGTACAACACAACAGTTTGAGTTTCGACATCTCTTACTAGAGTTTTAAGGATTCAAATTTTGGGGGTGTATTGTGTGCGTGTATTTAAAAAAAAAAGAATGAAAGATTAAGAAGTAATGAACCAAAAGGTTGCCACTGTTACATGGACTTATATAACAGTACAAATTTGTCGTTGATTACTGCAAAAAATAACATTAGTAATAATTTTAAAATAATCATTCAAAATATATATTAAATCAAATAACAACAATTGTGACCATGTCATAATTTTTGAATGCTTATTAGTGGAAAAAATCTTGTATAAATTGTGACCATTGGTAATTTGTGACGCAACTCTAGTGATAAATTAAGGACAACGAATATTTATATAGTTTGTCAACGTATATGACATATAACACACTAATTAAAATTGGGCAAGTGATAATTTATGCACAATTTCTTGACATTGATTATGGCTAGTGATAGCTCTCACGCAATAATTGTTGGTATTAAGACTATGAAAATCATTATGGTGATAAAATTAACTTTTTTGTCATTTAATACATATAATTAAGTACAATTTTAGTATCATTGCTCCAATTTTTGTCTATGCCCAATGGAGACAATTTTAGAGCATCATACATATGTAACTATTGGTTATTTCCCCCCTTTTTCGGTTCTATTGCAATAACTGTAATGCACTGACCAAATTGATCATGATGTATGAAGGATTGATATGTACGAGGTATGTATATGACATAAATAAAAGGTTAAATTTATGGACAATGTTAAAATTAAACCGAAACAAATTTCAATATGCAAACATTAAAGAGGAATATTAGCCTCGTTTTGACAAAATCGTTAACATTTGCAGAAAATATGAAAAGAAAGTAGATGCAAGAGACAAAACTTTGAGTAGTATGGTCGATTCTCCAACACCCATATTCTTCTTTTTTCCGTTTACGAGATATGTTGATTTTTGAAATGAAATATTATGAACCAATTGTTCATTATTGTTGTTACATATTCCACGAGATCATCTTTGCAACACATTTTCCCCAAAAACATTTGCTGAAAAGGAATCCAGACAGAGTTAAACCTAGTAGTACGATGAGCAATTAATCATGAGAAAAAGTCTTAACAGCAATTTCTATTAAGCCTGGAGAAAATATATTACAATGCATGGTCTACGTACGTACAAGTAGTAGTCAGAGAATTGGCAATTGGCTCAATCTTTCTCGCAGCGCTGCAAGATCCTCGGAACTGTAAGTACGTCTGGCCTGCAGGACAATCCATGCATTGCAGACAATATATTCAGTACACGTCTAAAAAAACAGGCAGAATATCAACACCAAAAAAGTCCCCTTTGATGTGATATTATAATAAAATATTATCTATGTTTATATACATTAATTTATTTTGTCAAAATAATTATTTTCGTAATCTTAATAACGACAATTATTGTATCAAACTCATCGCTAGCAATGAAAAGTTGTGTATAAAGTTTGATCACTATAAACATTTCGATGAATAACAAATTAATACGCTTGTCAATTAAGCATGTTGCATGACTGTTCAAATCAGAGGTATTGATAATTTTTTCAAATAACTAGGGTTATTCGTAATTATGTTAAACTCCAGAAGAGTTTGTTGTAATTTATCCTTTCCTCTCTTTTGTTTTTTTTCTCTTTTTTGATATTTTACTCACTAAAATAAAATAAAATATTAGTGATAGAATATCATGTGATAATATTAAAGTTATGATCACTAAAAGTGTATATTATTAAGTGACAATAGTTTTTTGATTTTGTCAAATATAGTTATCAGTTACAAAAATTATGAATAAAGTTGTCACTATAAATAATTAGTGACATATTTATAATATATAAGTGATAATACAAATATAATTAATGACAACAAATAGTTATTGTTACTAGGTTGTTATTATACATGTATTATTGATTATTTTCAATGACAACTTTATGCATAATTTTTGTCAATGATAATTTTCTTAAAAATAATTATGACTATATCATAACTATAAATTTATTATTAATTAATGTGATAAAATTAAAATTTGTGTCACTAAATATATATAATTAAAAATAATATTATTAAAATTATCCCCTGATATATTTTTTTTAAATTAATCTTCTCTCTCTCTCTCTCTAAATAAAACTTGAGGATACCATAGAACCCTAGCTATAATTCCACATCAACTATATACCTCGGACTGGATTCTATGAAGTGTCTTCTGATTTGCTCTTGTGGAAACACAGCTGACAACATCCAACCCTGTTTGACGCAATTCTTTGAGTACTCTTGAAAGAGGAAACCCTTGTCCGTCTTCAAAGCTAGTGTCGATCAGAATCTCCACTCCACCAGGACAAGGATTTACTCTGACACAATTATTAGGCAGGTTTTCTCGACTAATGTTGTCCGAATTCACTCCTTTCCTCATGATCAGCTCATCTTTCCGGGTTTTCAATTGTTGTATGTTTTTCCGCATGTATTTTATGTAGTTGGCAGCCTGCTGCATCAGATCCGGCATCGATCGCTTGCCCTAAATGACCAAGAATGCATATTATAACCCATAATTAATTTAGGGTAATTGCTAACCTAGGAGATAGCAAAACTCATCAAGATCCAAGCATGAAATGAGGATTAATTACTCACCTTCGTGATGTATTCAGGAGGAAGAAGGGTTCGAAGAGAGCCGCAAAGATTAGCCATTTCTTGCCTCCTTTGCCTCTCATTTTCCCTATGCACATATTTTCTTACATTAATAACTCCAATATTCGTCTCTTCTTCATGAACCCTAGATGGGGCCGGCCTCAGCCTCGGCCTTCCGTTGCTTGTCGATGTGGTGGGATTTACGCCAGCTCCCATGAGACCGTCATCATGACACTGAACTATCAAATCATGTCCGGTCGAGTTACTGTGATTTGGTTCTTGAGAAGGAAACATATAGTCTTGAAAGGATCTTGGAAAGTTGTTTTTTCTTGAGATTTCGATATTAGGGTTTGTAATGGGAAGAGATATGGTAGGTTAGGGTTGAGATCTGCAATGTATCTTGTAAAACAAGGATATAGAACTAGCTTGTCCCCACCATGCATGTTTTGTCTTTTTTTTTTTTTTTTTTTTTCTCTCCACTGTGTTTCTGTACAACTGCAGCGGCTAGAGCTAGACAAGGTTGTTTTCCCACTTACTCATAAGAGAATTACAATAATTAATTAATGTTTCAAATATTACTGCACTTCAAATATGATAAAAGTATTAATTAATAATAATTTGAACTTACAAATGTGAATGTATTTAAATTTAAATATATTTATGTGTATTGTCGACATCTAATTTTTCCGTAATTAATTAGAAAAGAATAGCTAGGTGGGGACAAAAATCTTCCATTATCTTTGTTTATGAAGATATTGCAATGGAATCATATTACAAAAGGGCCATATTGCAGATCTGAATCTTCTTAATGATGTGACGATCACTCCAGTACTCATGAAATCCTATATATATATATATATATATAGGTTTAATTAAAATTAGGATCAGGCAGATAATATATATAATAATTAATTAAGATGTTGTGATCTTAGTATATCCTTAAAGAGATGATTTGATCATGCGCCTCAGCTCTTCTGCAAAGTGATAACAAGCAAGTACAAGATTTTACCCATAATGTACGTGCTAGTTTAGTGGTTAAAAATGAAGTCATATGAACATGTTCGAGGTTATAGGTTCAATTGTTATTGACGTTTAGATGTTTGTTTCACTTTATATAAGTTTATTATAATTTGTTTCGTTATTGTTCTTAGTTATATGATGGAGCAGAAGCACTTGAAAGTAAATTAAGAATAACCAGAACACGTCTCCAGCTACTTGAAACTTGAGAAGGAATCCAAAAATAATTTAGGCAAGATTACATTTTTTGTCTTCTAATTTTAGGTCGTTAGCACTTTTGGTCATTTAACTTACTCGATTTGCATATATGTAAGTTTTTTTTTGTAAATTTTAATCTTGAACATATCACATTATCATTTTCTGGCAAATTTAGTTATATGTTGGTAATTTTGATCCCTTCACACTGGAGTATATCTCATTTTTGATCCTATAATTACAGATCGTTCGGACCAAATTTGTCAATAAAAGATTGAATTTGTCAAAAAAGGACTAAATGTGAAATGTTCAATACTAAATTTTTTTTAAAAAAAAAAAACTAAATGTGTAGATAGAGTAACTTTAGGACCAAGTTATGGTTTCGAGTACCATTAGATATGTGAGTATTTGTCTCACTTTATGTGATCAGCTATTGAATTATTATAATGTTACTATCTTAGTCATATTAATATATTGATGAAATCAATATAATTTATTACTATTCTTAATTATATTAATATATTGGTTGGAAAAAAAAAATGCATTAACCCAATCATAATTCATAGAACACATGACAAGACCTGCAGATCGAACTTAAGACAACTCTGTTTGGGTTATAACATAACTATATATTAATCTTCAAATTAAAGACGTTGGATTTCAAGTCCTCATGACTAGCAACGATTACATTAGAGAGAGAGAGATATTGGGCCATCGCAATCTGCAAACAACAAAGGAGGTCGGCCACGTCCACGTGAAGCCGACGGGCCTGTCTGAATCCAGTAGAGGAAATTAAATTTGCTTTTAATTACTTATATTTTCTTTCCCAATTAATTCAAAATCATCTCACTCAAATTCTTCATAAAAAATGAATTTGCCCTTCAAAAATTTAGATTAATACGACCATATATATAAGACCGAGTCTGCACATTTTTATTCATATCAGATCAATTTAATTCGATTAATTTTTTTTCTAGTATGTTTGTCAAGAAAATTTATATTTTTGCTATTTCCAATTTTAAATTTGAAAGGGAGATAGAAATGCAATTGGCCGCACTTGCAGCACAAAGGAATGCATGTGGGCTTTTAATACATTTTTCCCTTACATATTATATTACATATATGCGCTCGTGCAGCGATGTAATGAAATTACAAAATTGCCCCCAGAAAGCATAAATTTATTGTACCTTTATTCACATTCTTTTACATTGCAATAGGTTAATTAAACACTGCCTATTTCTCCATACTCTGACATCGATCCATTCTCCCCTTCATCCCAATTGTTTCCTTAAACTGTCTATGGCAACAGAACAAACAAGCTGGGTTGATAATTAATTATGCATGCGATTAATCAAGAATTCTGGTGTTGTTGGATCCAGGTTGAGAAAGTATGTAGAGTATTCATGTCAGCCCTGTAATGTTTCTGTGTAAACTCAAGGAGGGTTGGCCACCTGAAGTCGGGATATTTTCTAGGATTATTGCTGTCCACCAGTTCATGTGGTGGCCTCACCACCTTATCCTTCTTTGGACACAGAAAGAAAGCAAGAGATTTCCTAGGACTCTCATGGTTCACCACTGCCCTGTGCAAACAGCTCTTGTATCTCCCATTTGAAAGTGCCTGTCCAAAAACCAAGTACATCAACTGTCAATCTAGTCAAAATTTGGGCATATCTAATAGGAATAAGATATGTTGTCACGTATTGACAATTAGTCACATACTACGGTCCACAGTAATTATTATATATAGAAACTTAAGAAAAATTGTGTGTACTGACAACTCTACTGCAATTCTTGTCATTATTAAATTTATTAACAAAATTAATTACGTGTTGTGTAATGATCTTACCATGAATGTGTCGCCTATGTTGACTACAAAAGCATCCAAGTTGGGACTAATGGACTGCCATTCGTCGTCCACAAACACTTGCAGTCCACCAACCGTGTCTTGGTGAAGGATAGTAAGTGATGTCGGATCACAGTGTGGTCCGGTGCCTAACGTCTGGTCTGGTTTTTGGCACGGTGGATAGTAGTTCAGTCTCATTATCGACTCATTTTCTTCAAAAAATTGTTTGAAATGATCCGGCCTGACGCCCAAGCTCATCCCCAATAGTTCCATGATCCCTAGAGAGAGTTTGCTCATGGCACTACAATAGTCTTGGTAGACTTTCCTGCAATTTTATGAGACTCCAATGATTGAGAATCTCGAAAGAAATGTATATTAGATACGTATACTTTATATGTCACTTGTGCAAGAAAAAAATCGATCAAATATAAAACAATGATGTGACATATATTATATATAGCAGTTTAATGCAGGTCTCACTGTTATGCTGCATGTACTATTTCGTGTTGTGATACTAATGCAATCTTGTAAACGGCTCGTACGAGTGAACATTAATTTGATAAGATTTTAACTTTTCGTTCGTACCCCGAGTGGGCAAAATCTTCACCCAAGCTCCTCTTGAAGTACTCTTCCACAATGTGAGATGAGTCTTGTTGTGCCGAGTATTGAAAAGAAAGAGTTTCCTTCCATGGAAGTTTGGAAGAGAACCTTCCGGTGAAGCTACTAGCATACCCACAAAGCTCTCCTACCTTCCTTAGAGCCCTTTGCTTCTCATGAAGGGTTTGCTCGAAGAAACGGTCCATATGATGATGAGCGTGAGATATGAGATCGGTACTAACACCATGATTCCCTACTAGAAAGAAACCGTGCTTTCGACATGCCTCCCCCACAAGCTGGGACGCTCGTTTGGCGGCAGTAAGGTTTCCAGACAGGAATTCGCCTAGGTCTATGAGTGGCACATGAAGCTCTGGTGGGTCGGCACGAGGCCTCTCGTGGACGGGCCATATGAATTGGGGCGGTATGTCAAATTGGTGTTGCAAGATTGTTGCATCGAAAACTAATGTCTTATGCTGGTCGTCTTTGTGTGTGGGGGGCTGAGACACAGATAGCCCGTTTGTGACCGTATAGTTGATAGTCATTGCATGAAGTGATTTGAGTTGTAGGGGGTTGGGAAAGTGAGTTTTGTGGAATGTTTACAAGGAAATATATGGGGAGAGAAAAGAAGGGGGGTGAGAGGAAAGTTGAGAGTTGTGATAAAGGAAAAGCCAAGACCGTTTATTGGGGAAATAGGTGAACAAAACTTGGAATCTTTATAGTCTCCCTCCCAATGTGTTTCCAACACAAACAACCAAAGGGGGGTGTCTGTAAGGAAGGGATGAATAGGAACTATAATTGCAAAAGAGGACTCCAATTTAAATGAATTTAGACAATGGTCCACCATCGTTTGTCACTTTCAATGTCGATGGAAAAGTCTTTCCCAATGGCTTTGACGTTTCCTTTGGGAGTGATGTCAAATAAATTAGAAAAGACAATCTTTAAAATGAAATTATATCAAATTAAATAAATTATTATCAGGGTTTTTTAAAAAAAAGAGATATTTATAGCACTATATATATGTTTGGAGAATCAATCATTTCTATTCTAGTAAAATTTTAGTCATATAATGTCAATTTTTTTCAAGATTAAGAACTTTCGTGTAATAAAAGATATTATATTCGAGTTCCACTTATATATATACATAGGTGTTTGTCAAATTTCATAGTAATTTTCAATTTGTGAATTTTCAATGTGTTTTGATATAAAATTATTGATGTAGTCAACAAAGAATTTTAGGCTTTCCCCCATTTTGTTTCCAAGATGGCAATAGTTGTGCAAGATTAATATGGTGCATCTCGAATAACTTTCAGAGTCGGAGTCCTCCATCAGTGGGGACACATCAGATCATTTTGCGTCTGTATGTAGAAACGAGGTCACATGCCTGTTCCAAACCCCTTATTTGGGAGGCTGATGATGTAGGCCCACACGAGTAGCTTATAAGTTCCAAATTCTTCTCTCCTTAACAAAGCCCCTCTTAGACAGTGAGGCATCAGTCGAAGTACAACTCCATCAAAAATAAAACATCAAATTAGAATAGAAGGTTCAAGCATGTTTTTTTGTCATGAAAAATGAAAAATTCCCACCTCCAAAAATGTCTAAATTCGAATCACCCACATAGATTAAATTGCTATCATAAGAAATTATTAAAAAAATTCTAGACCTACTAATTATCTGGTCATTACATTACAAGAATAACTTATTTATATATATAGTATGTATCTTCTGATGTCGTTGTATCATTAACATTTCAATTAATAAACACAAGATAAATTTTTTGAAAAGGTTAGAGATGACATTTCCTAGTGAAGAAGGAGACAAGACAAGCTGGGGTCATAATATTTGATGTTCCACAATCACATGATAGTCTTTTCAGGTGGCCATCTCTGTTCCCAAAACCCTCTTCTTGCCTTAAACTTTCGTGCCAATTTTATAGTATCAAAAAACGTAGTTGACACGAGACGTTCCTACAAGCTATCTATATATGAACAACGTTATCAATCTTGTCCTCACAAAAATACACCATCATAAATTCTAGCTTACCTCGTTCCATCAATTTCCAAGGATTTTGTTTCTATTCGACTAACTTTTATTAATTGTAAAGGTGCTGAACAAACCACATCGACTTATATATGGATCGAATTTAAATTTTTGAGAGTCTATACTACGTTCAGAATCTTGTGCAACATTCGCTCAATTTCGAATAATAAAGAGGATGTGTATTCGAATCCCACATATGTGAGTGAATAGTTTACTTTTCATAATAGTGTCTTATTTATTTATTTATTTTGAATATATTTATTAATTTAAAAATATCAAAATATTGAATTAGTCTTTTAAATTTGAATGCAATGGATGATATTGTAATTAACCAAATCTTATTTTAAAAAAAAAAAAAGAAAAAGTTGGATCATGTTAAGTCTTACTCTCACCAATTTATATTTAAATCACGGGTTCTGGTCCTAATATGGATATATGTATTTATCTAATTTATTTGAGTTTGTTCTTCATTGTTGTCTGTAGTGAGTAATTATTGATAGATAATAATATGTAATTATCGCTTAATTTTTGGGGGGAAAAATACATAGTGACTTAAACTCACCAATTTTTATTTATTTTTTTATAGTATGCGATTCATTACATTATTCAATATTTAAATTTAAAAACTAATTCAATACCCGATAATTCAAACCAACATATATATTCAAATGAGACAAAGAAATAAAAACTACTATAACAATAAACATACGCTCATATTCGTTGGATTCGAAACCACAACCTTTGGTCGTAAGGTCTGGACGGTATCAATTTTTATTTGTGAGAGGTTGTTACAACTTATCCAAAAATGCTTCTTGTTGTCTAATTCTTTGACCTTTATATATGGATGTGGTTCCAATTGTTGTTTGTCATTAGTCTTAGGAATGTGCACAAATGCACTTCACCATTTGTTTACTTAAGCAACTTATCCTGAACAAGACTTACCAAAACAACTTGCTCTGTTTTTGCGTAACTTTTACATTCTTAAAATTAACAAGAATAATACAAATAGTTTATTATAAATAATGTTTTATTGATTCTTTTTATTTTTTTTTCTAAATTTCTTGAAAATAAAGTGCCACAATAACTTGAGGATATCAAGAAATTTTATTCATAATTTTCTCATTGATATTTTACTTTATAAAATTAGTTGAAATAAGCTGCCATAGCTTACACATTTATATCCGTTGAGGTAACGATGCAACGACAACATTTTTAAAAATACGTAGAAATAAAGTAACGCAATTAGGAGCATCAAAGGGTTCTAATTATCGTCAAACAGACAGATTCTTTAATTAGTACCAAAATGTAGCTAATGTGGAGACAATCTTTCACTCTATGCCATTTGCATTGGTTGAAGAATGCAAAAAACGACTCCACTTTAAAGATAAGTAATATCAAATCAAAAACTTTCTCGAAAATCTGTACTATAATTCACTAATTTAATCACAAACAGTTGTGCATTAAGAGAGATGATCCGACGCCACCAACGACAAGACCATCTCTTCTAATCTTTTTCGGCACAAATGCACTGTTGGTTGGTAGGTTTAAACAGTTGAATCCCTATTTCTTCTTCTCTTGGGACAGGATCATTGTACCAAACAACTATGTAATGAGAATTAGTGCAGATGTAAAAGGAGTTACACCTGAAGCATTTCACCTTAATCACTTCAACCTTTTAGCTATGTCCCACCTTTTTTCCTGTAGCTAAAACTTGATTACCTGTTTTTGTCTGAACAAGAACACAAGTTCCAAATATTTTATCTCCTTCACAAAACATCGGAGTGATGGGGGTATAATCCGCCTTAAGAAAGAAGGACAAAAATGCCCTTCTTTTAGGGTAAAAAGCATAAAAAATGTCACAAGATCCGCATAGATAAAGTCGGGTTGGGTTGGGCACAACTGATGTGTATGTCGCTTCGCCACACGATCTTTGACAGTAGAAGCTCCAAGATGAAACCACGTGGCCCATTTGGTGAAGTACATTTGGGCATATAAATACCTTAATTTCTAGAGCATTTATGGTATGACACGTTTATTGTTTCTACCTCATTTATTATTTGAGATTGTCTATTTTTCATCTCCAACTAACTTGATCATCGAAGGGTTTTAGCCCGGGATGATCTCGGCTAGCCTAATGTGCTTGATTCTTCTCAAGGACCACCTCGACATCTGAGACCTATATAGCCAGCTCGAGCACCTGCACTGAAGAGATTGCATATTCAAGCCGTATCATGAGACGTTCTAAAGTTTACAAGTTGATGATATTCTAAAAAGACAAAAGAGAATATTAGAACATAACCGTAGCAATCAGTTTTCAATCGAGCATCCAATAACTTACTCGTTCTAGTTTCAGGTTACTCAAAGTCATAATCCCATTCAAATTGATAAACGGTCACTACAAGTCGTAAAACTAGGATCCTAAATAGGTAAAATTGCAAAATTAGTCCTGTATGTTTGGGGGTTGGCAAAATTGATCCCGTAACTATGAGACTGGCAATTTTAGTCCTTTATGTTCAAAATTTGTAGCAATTTTGGTCCTTTCGGCCAAAAGTGATCGGAAATTAACAAATCAAATTGGGGATTAGGGTTTCGGCGACAAATGAACATTACTACACAAGTAGCATCCTACGTGGATGCTGACGTGACAAAAAAAGGTTAACATCCACCAAGCCGGTCGTTGGAATTTTTTTTCCGGCGCATCCCCGGCCACGCGTACCACCACTAAACTCGCCATCCTACGCTGATTCCAACCCTATAGCATGTGTTTCAATCAGAGTTCAAACATGCCCCCAATTGTTGATTATAGTCTTATCCTAAAACCTAGATTTATTTTCTTTCTCTTCTCGATTCACCACCGTCCGACCTACCCACTGTTCGAGACCACCACCAATCAACTCCCCATCCTCCGGCGAGTTAATTGCATCCAAGTCCATCTATTTTAATCAACTATTCGGTCGGTTCTCTTTGTTTTCATTTTCGCCACTTTTTCTCCGCGTCCATCATTGATTTTTCCGTCATATCTCCGTCACCAACGATCATCTCACTGGCGGACCAACACCCTTGTGTTCGCTCCCCATGGCACACACATCCCTCCGATCAGTTTCCGTCAACGGTACATCCACGTCATGGCCTCATCATTGGTTGAATTCTCCTTTATGTTTTTATTTAGTGGCAATTTTAGTCCTATATGTTTTAGTGTAGTAGCAATTTTGGTCCTTCCGACCAGAATTACCAGTCAGCAGCCACGTAAGATGTCACGTGTTTAAGTTGAGACCAGTTGGCAACCGAAACCCTAAGCCCCAATTTATCTGGCTAATTTTTGGGTAACTTTGACCGAAAGGACCAAAATTGCCACTAAATGAAAACATATAGGACTAAAATTGTCAGTTCAGTAGTTGTAGGACTAATTTTACCACCCCTAGATCACATCCGTCACATACTCCATCAGTTCCCATCGGCAGTACTTCTTGCTATATATATACACAATATATAAAAATAGCACAGAAGAGACAAGATTTGGGTGGGGGATGAAGGGAGGTCCACCGGTGGAGGCAACTAACATGGTGGTGGAGTGGCTGAGGCTGTGGCTCCAATTTCATGCCGACATATAGTGGGGCAAATGAGCTTTGCTCAAGAACAAATCGCATGAAACGGACAGACAGACAGACCAAGCAAAGACTTGGATCTTAACACTAACACTGTACTTTAACAGAAAAAGCATGTCATCGGGCGCTACTGCTCCCACAGACAAATAAAGTGTTATTATCTCTTTATTGACTCAAAGTCTAGAAGGATAATCACTACTAAAAAGAAAAACTAGAAGGATTGTCACTATTTTGATGCAGGAAGATAGATACGATACGGTACAATTATGACCATACAATAAACTAAAAAAGAAATTATAGTATAAGACACAATTTCAAGCTAAAAATAAATAATTGTGAGAACTGATATAACTTCCTTACAAATATTCTTTTTTATGCTTAAAAAGTTCATTAAAATTGTTTGTTAGTGTAATTTCTTAAAGTCAAGGGGTGCCTGTGTAATTATGCCTTATTTGTTTGGTGGGTCTGGTGAGTTAACTTTGGTCTCATTACAAATGGGGAGCAAAGACAATCTCCTAGTAGATTACAGATCTTGGGCTGGATATCTGGGGCTATGTGGATGGGAAATGGTTTCCAAAGTGTTGTCTTGTTTAGGTGAAGTGTGTTTGGACAAAATATAGAAAGATTTCACGAGGGGGACACGTGAAGTTGTTGGTTACTTTCAGACTAAACACTGTTGGGTTCTAAAACTGACATGGCCCCTACACTGGGAAAAGGTATCAAACCTTTTGTCATAAACAAGACCACTATAATTTTACCCAAAACACTATCTTGATAAAGTTAAAAGAAAATAATATCTTAAGCAACGACGCAGCAGTATAGACCAACAGTCTGCGTCATATTAGTACTATGCTAACTGATCAAAACTAATCAAAGGCTCTGCATCCGTTTAAGTAGGTTGAAGCTCAACGGGCATGCAACTTCAAGACAGAAAATCGTAAAAACTGCATAAAGGTTCAACAAAAGGGTTTCTATAGTCATAATTCGAATAAGTTACGTATATTACATGGAGATATACAATTAGTCATCATCTCGTATACATGTTTGTCTATTAAAGATAAACACTAAACTAACAAATTTAATCATTGAATATTTCTAGTAATAGGTGTAAAATTCCGACCTATTGCTGCAGTTTGGAAAATGAAAATGTTGCTCTATGTGATGACTGTTGGTTGTTCCCTTCCGGTGAATTCTTTCAACTTCGATGTAGATAACGCCAGATCTAACAAAATTGACAAACGTATATTAAGAAACGTAAAGAAACAATAACAGGAAACACGAAAACAGAAGAATAAAGACCTAACCTATTAAAGGCTTCAGCGCTGTTTGTGCATCCACATTGTGTTTAGATGCATCCGGCTCGAACTGTTCAATATATACTCGAACGGTTGCACCAGCGGACCCAGTACCCTGTAATATACTTAATCATTTCATTCACCAAGAGAAAGGAAAAAAAGACACTAAGCAAAAGATCAAAGGCAATACGGACCGATAACCGGAATATGATCCTTGATCCATCAGTGAATACGAAACGAACTCCTTGCTTGGAAACGACACTTCCATCCACCTGAGGGAAAATGAAACACTCATGTTACCAGCGCGAATCATAGTGGCCAAGTGATTTTTCCTATATGTGAGAGAAACTTAAGTTCTCTAAGAAGCTTCAACTTACGGGATCTGTGTAGGTGAAGTCGTCCGCAAAGTGAAGGGTGTAGCTTCCTGCAATAAAATAACACATTCAACATTAGGTAGAGAGGAAATCTAGCTCAGGCCAGACTTGGCCAAACCCAAGTACTTATATGATGAGTGCATTACACATACTATATGATCAATATATAGTTCAAGGAGTACTGTTTATAGGATAAGTATAATAAAATATCATATGTAATTGATTATGTGTAAAGAGTTCCTCAGCCAACTTGGCAAAACAATGATTAACGCTTACCATACTTATCGCCTGCTTTGCTTTTAGAAACTAAATCTCGTAGATACTCTATCATCTTATTAGCCCCTTCTGATTCACATTCCTGCACATAGCACATACAAAAATTGGTATTACCTTGGCGGCACAAAGCGTACACGAGATGGACTCACAAAGAATTGAAAATTGGCAAAACTAGCCTCGTAATCATATCTGGAAAAGAAGTTTCTCCCGTAAGTGGCCCAATGCTCGTTCACAACATCAGATACAGAAATCAACTTTTCTCCAGGTTTCTTGTCCTTGTTTCTATAAGCAATTATTGACAACCATGCTAACACAGCCCTGTGATTCAGTAATATTTGAGTCATCGATGAGGCTTCGAAGAGAATGGCTCACAAAACGCGCAATACTGTTAGACGCTTATTAAGACAGTGAATTATTTAAATTGCTGAGTGTGTTTTATTTTATGGGATCAACTTTTTCAGAGTAAGGCTGGTGTTAAAAGTATCCAAGCACTAAGTAGATTAATATCAACCATTGGATTTCTGTATATAGAAATGGATGAGAATGTACAAACCATATCCCATCTTTCTCACGGATGTGGTCAGAGCCCGTTCCAAAACTTTCTTCCCCACAAATTGACAATTTTCCTTCATCCATTAGATTCCCGAAAAATTTCCATCCAGTGGGCACCTAAAGCAAATAAATCATTCAGAAGGATAGGTTATTTAAAACAAAAGAATTTTGCACACATACCAAGTATAACAAAAACGAGCTGTAATACAACTATTATGGAGTTGAAACCTCATAAAAAGGAAGATTTAACTTCTCAGCCACACGATCCAAAGCACCACTTGTAGGCATGGATCGAGCCAAACCCTGTGAAATTACATAAACCTGTGAATTTATGAGCGCTATGGAGAGAAAAAATTAAGAGTTTTCAAACCTTCGGGCCAGTCTTAAAATATGGGATGGTTTCTTGTGCGTTGGCAGCAATGATTGCAACAGAATCTGAAGGAGTAACAAAAAATGCTCTCCCAAGAATCATGTTTCTGTCACCATCTCCTAAAGAAGGATGAAATTGATAACTTTATATGTTTTTTTCTGCATATTCTGCGGTTTCAGGAAATATTTAAGGAAAAGACTGGATAGCAGACAAATACAAGATGGATAAAGGAAGAACTTAACACCAGTCAAAAACTCTTGAAAGATTTCATTTAAAACTGGAAGACATTATTTATAGAATATTCACTTAATGCTTGCGAATCTACGATATAAAAAAAGGTAAGCAGGAAAAGACTTTGATCTTTCGGCCTTACACTTGTATATCAGGTTTGGGCCCAGACGGAACTTTTGTTGATCTTTTTCCTATTCGATTTGCTCAAGCTTACAAATCAATTTTATCACACAGAATGCCCTCACTGATTGTAATTTGCACTAAATGAAAGCAGATAAAAATGCTGAAAATAACCACCTAAACGTACCATCACTTGCAGCTCCAAAATCAGGTCCATTCTCTCCATACAGTACATCAACCAAATCCTTGGCATATCTGTTCTCCAGAGCAACAAATGAATAATTAGTGATGCTTTGTTTGGGAATCAAATGTAACTCATCATAAGCATCAGTACTAACGTGAGATTAGGATCTGGATGACCATGTCCAAAATCTTCTAATGGCACTCCGTTTGAAATGGAATCCTGCAAGTTGAGGAGAAAGTTTATATGGAAGAATCATGCACTGCTTACTAGTGTCAATAATTAGAAGGGTAACAAGCATACTGGGCTAGCTCCTAGCTTGTCCACAAAGATTGGTTTAGCGTAAGCACCGGTAACAGCATGCATGGCATCAAATATGAACCTGAGAAACGTGTATACGCCATGATGAGTGTGCTTCTTCCACCATATATTGAACTTATCAAATGCAATTGATAGTCAAGACAGACAAAACAAGCAGATCTTGTAAGAGAAAAAATTCAATGACCAGAAGATCTTAAAATGTTATAGCAGACTCAAGTGTTAGACGACGTGTATCAGACTGTAGTTTATAAAAATTGAACTAATATACAAGTGACAATACATGTTTCCTTCAAAAGCCACAAATGAAAACTTGTACTTTGGAGACTCTGAAGCCTGCCACTGTTTTGTTATTTAAACTCATGACCTTTTCTATGCTCACATCAGTTTATTTAGATAGAAAAGTTTCCTCTCTTTCAAAAAAGAAAGTATTTGAATAACACATGACCCGTTTATTGAGCATTAGTTTAGGAAAACCTGTTCTAGGTTATCTATCTGCTCTTCTTTTACTTTCAATGTTTCAAACTTTCATAAGAGAAACCATCTCCTCAAAAATCAAAGAAAACAGACACTATTATACTGCACTGCAAGATTTACAAGGAATGAGAAAAGAAAAAAGTGAGAGTGCTTCAGAATTCAGATCCCATCCTTCCCAGATGAAATAAATCAAACACGAGAAGTTTGCAGTACAAAAGGTTAGATCAATCATTCCTTCTGTTTTGCGTTCTAAGATTTGGAATACGCTAATTACAAATCCATACCAGAGATTAGCAAAACATAAAAGATTCACCAAAGCACATGATAAAATAGGAATGGAACAAACAAATATGAGTGTCAACTATGAAGCAGAATACGTGTATACCTGAAATCCGACCGTGAAAGCAGGCTCCTGATAAGCGAAAAATCAAATACATTCTGCAGAAGATCTTGCAAAATTGTCAATGTGAAAAAAAAAAAGTTACAGTTTTCCATTAACGGCCTTGAAAAGTTTATGTCGAGCTGCTCACCTCCATAAGCTCCAAATAATCAGCTACCGGATCGACTACTTCTACACTAAAAGCCCCATAGTCTACTCGACCAAGACGGGAGAGATCAACATCAGGAATGTCTCCCATTTTTATTTCAGAGATCTGCACAGCGCTAAGGCAAGTCAAATGGAGATGCCAAAGTAATTAATTGTTCGACTGGATTCAGATTTTTCTGGTAAAGATTATAAAAAAAAAACCAACACCTCAGCAAATACTTAATCAATGTAATTTGATAAAGGCTCTATCTACAGATTGTCTTTTCACCAGTAGACCAGAAAGTCATCTCTTAAGGATTGAACTGGGCTGAGCACCAACAGAGTGTAAGCAAAAACTTATTGTTGATTAATGCCCAAGATTTTAAACAAGAGACTAGCCAGTTTTAATAAGTATCAGAACTATACGTCTCTTTCTTCCTCAAAGTATTAATATCCTTTCTTTAATAATGTTTGTTGTCAGCAAACTCAATAGAATATGATCAATCCTTTTTCTTATTGTTAGTGTTAAGTATTGGACCTACAATTTTCTCTGTTTAACATGAACTGAAAAATCTTTGCTTCTATGAATTCTACTGCAATCATTTCTTTTGTCCTAATCGAAGGAAGTCTCATATTTCTTCATATGAATGGATGGATGTATCGCTTCATATGTTATGTACAAAATTGATATTTCGACACAACGTTGTTTAAAAGCAAGGAACATCCTACTAAAATCAACTCAGAATGAAACAGCTCTATGCAAGAACAAACACAGGATCAGTTACATACAGAAAGCGTGTTGCCATAAATCTTGTCAGTTATAGACTCTGGTGCAGGTTGGCCACTGCTGTAATTGAACTGCAAACCAGAAATTCAAAAGACCAATTCAACATTCGTAGAATAATATGTTCTAGAGACTAAAAGAGATCAATGACTAGCACGCTCAAAAATCATCTTTGCAAGAAGAAAATATATGCAATGTCTGAAAAAAGTTCATGCGTAATACACCTTGATACCCCAATCATAATCGGGACCACCAGGATTATGACTTGCACTCATTATAAAACCACCATTAGCCTGCAGTGACAAGTAGAAGCAACAAATCACAAATTAGAGCACTTACAGGAAAAGTATAAACAAAATAAAGAAGGGAGAGGAGTGATCATTGCCTTTCTCTTCCTTATCATAGCAGAAACGGCTGGTGTAGACATTATACCATCCCTGTAGTCACAAAATTTAGCTTCCTACTTTTATCACCCACAATATGAAGACTATAGAGAAACAATGAGTGTCTGAGTGCAACATGTGTTCATTGGGTAAATAGCAATTGCCGCGGCCTAAGCCCGCTCATAGAGGTGAATTGTAAATTGGGAACCAGCATTACAGTACCAATTTTGACATGCAATGGGGTAGCTTCTAAAAGACTAGACGATATCACAATTATTAATAAGGAGAAGTTTATATATGCTCTCTTTTAAAACAGAAATATTGAAGAATTCAGAAAAACAGAAAGAGGACAAACCAAGTGCATAAACACAATTCAGTTACATAGAATTTAAGTTCTTGAATGAGAGAAACTCACATGCCAACCAAGACTTGTCCAACTCCATTACCAGCCGCAATTTTAATAATTATCTGCATTTCAAAATTTAGCCACATCAGCATTGAGAGCAACGCCATATTGAACTACTGAAAAATATCAAAAAATCTAATCTTGAAACTTGAACCTGTGCAGCCTCTCTGTTGAAATATCTACCATCACCCCCTAAAATCAAAACTCCGTTCTTGTAATCTTCCGGAGGCAATGAATCAAATAATGCCTTCAATTCACAGCCAAAACCATCATCAGTCACAACCACAAATCATAAGGATAATATGTGCCCATACTCTTTATCATCATCATAAACCACTATCTTGCAAATAATTTTTGTCAAGAAATCATTTAACTGCTTGAGAATTTAAACTGTCAAACCTGAATCCAATTGGCGAGATAATTTTCTTGCATGAACACTTTCACCTAACAGGCAAAATAATCAACCAATCAAATAGCAATTCGAGTATCACTGATTCTCCAAACATGATGAACCAATATGGCAATCATAAACATAAAGAGAAAAAGATTTTACCTTCTTCCGAAGGCCGCTTGTACCAGTCTTCTGACCCTCAAATGGCTGTGTGGGTACAGTCTTAATCTAAAAAAAGAAAGAGAGGACGAGAGATAATGCAACAATCAATCACCGCCACGCATCAATTTAGCCATAAATTGGACAACCCACTTCAACATAAGAACACAAACACATAAATATACGTTGCTAAGCAAGATTTACCCTGAGTTCCTGATCAATTGTCGTGGGAGGAGAACTGGACGCTGAGGAGGCCTTAACGGTGACAGAAGAGGAAACTTGTGAAGCATTCTTGAAAGAAAGGTTGGAGAAAAGAGGAATGGGGTTGAGAAAAGAGATTGATTTAATGGGGTGTGAAAAAGTTGAATCATTGTTGGCATTAGAATTCTTGAATTTTCTTGATAACAAAGAGGAGGGTCTTGAAGCTAGGGAGTTCAAAGCCATGTCTAATATGCACCCGCGGTTGTAAAAGAATCAAGAATGCATTGTATAATCGAGGGTTCTTGAAATCTTTTTGTGTTCTTCTTTCTTTTTTTTTCTTTTTATTTTTTGGTTTCTTATTCTTGTTTAGGAGCGGAATTTATGAATGGTGGTGGAGTAAATGTGATTAAGAATTTGAGTTTTTTAAGGAAGGGAAAGATGAGAGAGAATTCACGTGCTTGATTCTGGGAAGTCGAGAGATTAATTGGCTGCCACATTTGGCACCCACAAGAGATTGCTTTATCTATGAGTTTTTGGGCTCTATGGTTTTCATTCACCTGCCCCACGTGAAACTGTTGCTTTCTTCATTTCCTTCCACCTGTTCAAACGCTCTATTATATTATTGAATCACTTATTTGTAATATATTAATTTTTTATTTAAGTAATATATTATTTTAATTAATATATTAATATAATTAAAAATATTAACAAATTACATCATTTCTATCAATAAACGAGATAAACACTCATATAAAGTTAGACAAATACACATATATATTGTGATACTCAAACACGCAATTTCAACTTTATTTATGAGATCTTAACCTCAACTTTAAATAAACATCATTGGTAGTATGTTAATATTTTTAAATATATTTTTTTAATTGATTTTGCTTAAATATTAAAATATTTTTTCAACTATATTTCTCATTTTAAAAGCATTCAATATATATAAATGGCTCGTATATATATTTTGAAAATTTTATAGATAAATAAGTTACGATAGTCATTTTTTATATATCTTTTATATAATAATTTACCTTAATTGATGGAAATTTTACGGAAATCTAATGGATGAAGGAAAATTTTCAATTTGTGGGGAAGAAAGCTTAGGAACGGATTCTGACCACATCCATGAGAAAATATGGGATATGGTTTGTACATTCTCATCCATTTATATATATAAAAATCCCACCGTTAATATTCAGAACTTTTAATTATAGATGCTCAATTTAATCATGCAATAATTTTTAGTTTTTTTTGTCTATTTACTATTTTCGATACTTTTATCACCAGTCTTACTATTTTTTGGAAATATTCATTAGTGACTCAAATATTACTCAAATAAAACTTGTTCGAGCTTTATTGAGCTTAAAAACTTTGTTTTGATTTCAATAATTCAATCGAATTTTAGATGAGTGTCAATCTACTCTAACATAAGTTGAGCTTTGAGTACCTTGAATTTTTCTTTTACATATTTTGTTATACTAGTAAAATACACACGCAACAATTTTAATTTTTTTATATCAATTTATTTTTTCTTTCACCACCTTAGGTAATGTAAAAATACGTAACATTTTCTAACGATAAAACTATTGATACTAAAACTTGATTATAAAATGAATGCTAACTCAATATTTATACATTTATCTTTTCAAAAGAACGGTCGAGATTAATCTTCATGTTGCGATTCAAATACTCTTTTAAAAATATTTAAAATACTATAAAAGTTTCTATACTTACATAGAACTTTTTTATTTGTCTAAAGACTTGTATTCATAAACTTTTGTATTTATATAAAATATTCCAATTTTTTAAATATTTTTAATTTCGTATTGCATCGGTGCTTTTAATATTAACCTTTATATATTCACTAACGTTTTGAAAACACGTCATTTTGGAGACTTGTTTATATATATATATATATATATATATTTCTCTTAATTTTTTCTAAAAAAATAAAAAAGAGATTATACGTTATAATTTCAAGAAATAAAAAATTCAAAATCGAGCAATGTACGTAATGTAATATTAATTCTTATCAAAATTTGTGTACCTATATTCTACCTTTTATTAAACTCGCTTTATTTAAAAAAAATTATATTGATATCTAATATATTTTTCATAAAAAAATATTATTAAGAATTATAATACTTAAAAGAAGTTTTCTAATTTTGTTTTGCCCCACAAATCAATATAATAATAATGTTGCAATAAGTATTACAATAATTAAATTTAAGCTATTTTAAAATTTAAATTGTAATATTAATTTTAAAAATATCCTCCATGTCTCTAGCATATCCAAATAAATCTCATCTAGAAAATATTAATACTTTTCTATAGAATTTTATTTAAAAATATATTTTATTTATTTTAATTTTAGTTTAATAATCCATTGCTCAACCAAACCTTGTTTTGAAATGATTTTGGGCATGAAAATGACTCTTTTTTGAATTATACAATGTTAATTTACGTACATTACACCCTAATAAAAATGTTTGTAAAATATACAAACGTATTTTTTGTCGAATTAATTATTTAGAAGTTTTAAAATATTACAAAAAAGGATATACCATTAAATAGAGTTTGAATATTTTAATACTTTCATTGTTTTTTTTTTTTATCTCATTTTTATTTTCAATAATAAATATAACATAAATAAACTTGTATACTCATACAATAGTGTATACAAATATATATATATATATTTTAAAATATAGACAATATAAATAAAAATATTTAGATTTAGATTAGATGAATTTAGTAGTTTCAGATTGAATTTAGTGAATTTAATTAACTTTTTCAAAATATTTGTTACAAGACTCTCTAAGTTTAATGTTTTCAATTAATATATTTATTAACTCCATATATTATCAAAATTAAGCTAGATAATAACAATATTAATTGACATAAATATTAATAAAATCAACATACTTAGAAGGATATTTATCAAGACTTTAATTATTTTTATTAATAATAAAAATTTAATATCGAATCAGCTCCAAAATATCTTATAAATATATAATTTTATAATTTTTTTTTTCAAATAAATTTAGCCAAACATCCTCTTCAACTAATAGTCACACTTACTATGCTTTCCACAACCCTCTCGTACTTTCAAAACTTAAATCAAGACACAATCTTTAAGCTTCGTTTGTCTTTTTATTATTATTATTATTCGAGAAATAGTTAAAAGAAATTTACAAATATCCGTTCTATCTCCCCTCTTTTTAATAAAATACATTATCGAACATAATACGTTATTTTTATTCATTATATACCGATACAAAATACAAAACTAAATATACCTAAAATTCCCATAAACGCACATTAATCTGTATATTTTTCTTCGTCTTCCAAAAATTTAAAAAAAATACATAAAAATATTAAACCAAATAAAGTCTTAGATTCTTGAGACAAGAAAAAACATGATCCCACATTCCCACCTACCCAACTACAGACAAAGAGAAAACAAGTATTAAGAATCTAAGAAACCTTCACACTTTTTAGGTGCATAAATTAAATTAGACACCTGTTCTTTTTACTTTTTTCAGTTTGACCCCTTTTAGGACCAAAATGCAATTTCTTTATTCTGTTTTACCATAAGAAGGAAAACCAGTTGGACCCACTTTGGCCCCAAAAGTTACTGAATATTACCTATTTAGTAAATGAAAAAGGTCATTGAATCTAATAATTAACTATTACCCTATCAATACTATTCTTATTATTATTCTTCTTCTTTTACATACTAAGCTATCCTCACAAATATAATCAGATAGATACGATACATCTATATTACTAAAAAAAATATTATTTTTTCATATTTAATTTAATTATTTAACTAATTTATTTATTAAAAAATTTTGGTCATCATATTAATTTTAATATTTTTAATGAACTCACAATTATAATTTTTTTCTTTCATATTACTCCATCTTTTTTTTTAATCTTTTTAAGGATTTCTTTCTTTCTCTTTTCCTTACACCATGTTTCTTTTCATAAATTTTATTTTTCTCTTCATTTTATAATACGATCATTTTTTATACACTGACTAAAGACCGCGTGCGAGCGACCATTAGTGTTTTAAAAATCGAAATCAATAGATATATATCAAGTAATTAATAAGAACGAAAAGTGATGGATATATATATATAATAGCATATTGGCTGTTAAAATATGATGTAAATTATTTAAAATAAATAAGTAATTGTATTTATACAAATATTAAGGGTACAATGGGTATTTTTTTTTTAATTTGATTTTGAATAATCGTGGTTTACAAGTGAACAGTGACTATATTTTTATATTAATATACGTATAATGTTAATTTTATTTTTAATATATAATATTACTTCATCATTCACTGTATCTAAATATTAATAATAACTGGTAAATATTCCGATTTCAAACCTGGTTATTCCGTTTAAATTTCAAATAAAAGAATATAGGAATAAATCAAAACTAATATTAAAGCAAATATTCACTTATTTATAAACCGGTCCATAGTAAATAAGAGGTTCGCCACTAATTTTAAAATTTTAATTAATTATTTAAAAATAAAATTGTTATTAGTAATATTTTATGAATTTTGAAATCTTATTTATCAATCGAAAAATTTAATAAAATATTTAAATTTATTATTTTATATATGTGAAATAAATATAGGCAAATAAGTCCGGTTGCCGACTACTATATTATTTATTGGTTCCACTCGTCAACTTCAAGAATTCATCTCTTCCAACTTCTCAATTTCATCCCCACAACTGAAAAGTATTTCGCTCTTTTCCATATAATAATAACAGCACCGAGCGCGCTCTCTCTCTCTCTCTCACCCTTTGGTGTGTGTTTGTGTGTGAATCTTGCTGATAAACTCAAAGTTGAGCTTTTTTTTCCCTGTGTCCATTAATTTTGATCACTTCTTTAACATGGCTGAAAATCCCATTTCAGGTTCGTGTTCCCATTGTTTTATGTGCACGAAGATTTGCAGAGTAATAGTTTCATGTAGTTCTGTTGGGGGATGAATGATGACACGGGATTTGATAAAAGATCGGATTTGGTTATTGTAATGACTGTTTATGGTTTATGATTTCTTGAATTGGGGTTTCTTTGATTTGCTTATTGAATGAGCATCACATGTTGAATTGAGTTTCTTTTCTTGTATGTAAATCTGTTGGGATTTCTGAACTGTTCAATCTTGAACCGAGCTAACAGCTTTCTTGGATGATCTTTCTGGTACAACTTCACATGTGCCATTTTGTTTCTTAATTTTTAATCAGGTTGATTGTAATTGCTAAATGTGTCGTAAATGTGAAGTCTTTTCTTGGTGTTTGATTATTTCTTTTATTTAAGCTGATTGAAAGATGCATTCCACTCTGATATTCAGAACAGGAATCAGTTGTAGTGGAGTAAGCATTTGAACCTGGTCTTGATGTTTGTTGTATTGCAATCAAGATTACAACTGAGATGTTTGATCTTAACCTATGCATATTTAGCTGTTAGAACTTAGAAGCTGTTAATGGGCTTCTAAATCAAGTCAAACGAACTTATATTCATGAGTAAATTATTGAATAAGCTCATGAAGCCCTGTTGGTTCAAAAGATCTTTGGAAAAAAGTTATCAGATGAAGAAATAGTATGATAAGGTATAATGAGTTTTTTACTTCAATATCTTCACCAGTTCTTTTCTACATCACTTTTTGCTTGGAACTCCGGAAACTTCAGCCATTGTAATGTGGATCAGAGAAAAATTATAATCTTCTGCGCGCATTACTATCTTACTATCTTGGTCTATGTTTGCTTTTAATTCTGTGCTGTAGCTATGCGATGCTTTTAATTCTGTGATGTAGCTATACGATTCGTCATTTACTCCAAGTCATGCTAATGGATTAATTTGACATTTTTGTAGGCGAACTTAGTAGTCTTTCCCTGAATAAAAATGGAGGATCAGCTGAGAAGAACCCTCTTGTTGTTTGCTTTGGAGAAATGTTGATAGATTTTGTACCTACAGTTTCTGGGGTTTCACTTGCTGAAGCTCCTTCCTTCAAGAAAGCTGCAGGTGGTGCTCCTGCTAATGTCTCTGTTTGTATAGCAAAGTTGGGAGGTTCGGCGGCTTTTATCGGGAAGGTGCATTTCCTTTATTCCCCTTTGTTTCTTTAAGTTTGCCCCAAACCAGTTTGTTTTAGCAATGTTGTCTTCTTTCGATGTGGTATGTGCGGTTTGAGCTGTAGGTCATTACCTTTTTCTAATCTTTCGAGGCTCTTATCTGAACTTAACTAAAACGAAGTATCTGAAAATCGATAGCATGTTGTTCCTTAGGTAGGCGAGGATGAGTTTGGGCATATGCTTGCTGACATGCTAAAAGAGAACAAAGTCAATAATTCTGGTGTGCGATTTGACCCCATTGCAAGGACTGCACTGGCATTTGTCACACTCAGAGCAGATGGTGAGCGTGAATTCATGTTTTTCCGTAATCCGAGTGCTGACATGCTTTTGCGGGAGTCAGAACTTGATGTAAATCTTGTTAAGAAGGTCTGATTTTCTACTCTTACTTATATTATTAAGAATGATTGCGCTGAAGCGTTTCTGCTTGGTTATTTGTGTGTTCAATAAGTTATATCAAATACAGGCAACTATTTTTCACTATGGTTCAATCAGTTTGATTGAAGAACCATGTCGATCAACACAACTTGTTGCCATGAGCATTGCAAAGAAATCCGGTAGCTTACTCTCTTATGACCCAAATCTGAGACTGGCATTATGGCCTTCGGGTGATGCCGCTCGAAAGGGAATAATGTCGATATGGGATCAAGCTGATATTGTCAAGGTATAGCCGATGAAAAGACTTGAAGAAATTTCTGCATTTATTGCCACTGTTGTTATATTTACATGCTTATAATAACTGTTACAGATAAGTGAGGAGGAGATTTCGTTCCTGACTGAAGGTGCTGATCCGCAAGATGACAATGTGGTGTTAAAAAAGCTTTTTCATCCTAACCTACGACTTTTGCTTGTAAGTGAAGGAAAGGCTGGCTGCAGATATTACACAAAGGTAGGTTTGTCAAAAATGGACCGGCATGTGAGAAGTTGCTCATGGCTGTATAGGCTGATCCATACGCATTCATTTCCCCTATTCATTTATGAACCCATTGGTGTTGCAAAATTTTTGTACAGCAATTCAAAGGAAGAGTTTCTGCTGTTAAAGTCGAACCTATAGACACAAATGGAGCTGGCGATGCATTCATGGGTGCAGTACTTTATTGTTTGGCCTCAGATGTGAATCTTATTCAGGTAGCATCTCCAACATGCCTATGTTTCAATATAACTATCCTATTCCGGCACAGTCGCGCTCATGTTGCAAGTACCGTGTTTTATTAATCTTTCATATCGCATAACACGCATACGTCTTATTGTTTTGTGCTTCTGATTCTTCTGAATCAAGAAAATTCTGAACTATGGATTATAGTACTGCATCTGCTCTTTTCATCCAACTATTCCTTGTCCCTTGTCCGATAACACGATGGAAAGTCATCCAAATTCATTTCTAAATTATGCTACAAGTCCCGTTATTCTGATGCAAAAACTAATGGCAGGACGAGAAGCGTTTGAGGGAGGCTCTCTTCTTTGCAAATGCTTGTGGTGCCCTCACAGTGACAAAGAACGGTGCTATTCCCGCGTTACCTACAAAAGACGCCATCCTAAAGATTATGGCGGATGCCACTGCGTGAGAAGGAAAAGCAAAATATATAGTTTTCGTCTTTGTTGTGTCTCTGTGAAAACGGAAGTAGGACCTGAGTCAGGGGCTGCGGCGATGAGTAGCTTTTTCTTGCTAGCAACTGAATTTGAGTTTCTTGTAGGTGTGAATAAAGATCAACTAGGTGATGTTACAGTAGACAACATTTTCCAGGTAGTGAAACTTTGTTGCCTGAATGGTTGTAAGGCTAGCATTTTGTTCAGAGGAGGTAAAATAGCTCTGTTGCCATATCTGTTGTAATACAGAACATATGCACTTTTAAATCATTTTTTGGATCTGTTGTAATCAGTTTGATATTTGGATTAAATCATTTAATAAATCATTTTTTTTTTCATTTTTGTATCTTAAATTTCACACTAATACATGTGAGGAGATAGATTTTACTTTATTAAGTTAGTAATGAATCTGTTGGATAAATATAAATTTTTATTTATTTATTTTTTGTTAATATAAATAAATTTTATGAATTTTGACTAATGTATGAATTTATTTTTTTGGATCGAAACAAAGTCTATTAAATGGCATTTTTCAAATCGCTGGTGATTTGTGTAATTATACCAAACTAAAAAAAAACGTATTGTCTAGACGACGACCTTGACAATTTTGCCAACATCCGGACTTTTGTAGCTATAAATAAATAGTCAGTAATATGTTTGGATAATTTTAAATTAAAATGAGTTATTAAACTTTAATTTAAAATTATAATTATTAATATCAATGAATTTAATTTTTTTTAATAATTGAGTCATTTAAAATTATTATTCCAAATATCCGATTTAAATCTAAATCTGTTTATCCAAACGAAGCCTCAAAGTCTGTAGACTATGAGAATGTTGGGTTATCTCATAGCTTCTGAAAACATGTTATAATCGTGTGTTAGTTTTGCATAAAATCGTGTTAACATCATTTGAAATACAGAAGATTGTCACTACAGAAATCGTGGTTGAACATCTTCTTGAGAATTGAGCCGCGCCACGATCTGCCACGATATTTTCCCGTGGGTTCGCCGGAAATTACTCCGACTTGATAAGGCACAATTTCACGGCGGAAAGAGAGTTCCACCAACTTACGCGAGCCAATGCCACCTAAATCTACGTGCGCCCCGCATTATTACAGAAGGATTTTTTTACTGAAAATCTAATCGTTGATTTGCTTCTCTTTCGCTCTGTAAAATTTCGACTCGATTCTCTGAGAAGAAAAGTTGAGTGCTAGATTGCTGAGGTTTGGGATCATATGGCGACAAACCCGAATCCGAGTAGCAATGCTGGTCCATTCTTACTTCCGGAGATCGGGCCGGATGGCCTGGCCCGAGAATCTCCTGTCATCGCTTACACTGAGAAGGTCAGGTTTTTGGGCTTTTAGTTCTCATGCTGATAGGCGCCTCAAATCATGAACTACTGATTTCTGGTTATTTTGTTTTTGTGTTTCTGGTTGAATTTGGGTTTCAGATAATTGAGGAAGAGCAGCTTCAATTAAGGAAGTACGTTCGCTTCCTCTCCTCCTCTCATACTATTTCTGTTTATTTTTGGTTTTCATATGGTAGTTATCTTTAGTTGGGATTTCGTATAATTGCTTGGAATTGGATTTATTAGTTCTAACTTAATTGAACATCCAGTGGCCTCTTCGTTTGAGCTATACCCTGCTTATTAAAGTTTGTTGAGATGATTTTCAATCCTAAAGTTGGTGTCTATTGATTTGATCATTCCCATGAGAGCACCATTTTCTAATTCATGATAACAAGATCTTGAGGTCCAAACAAAGTTTAACTGGGGCAAATACTAAAGTTCAATGGGATCATAAAAGCACTAGAACAAAATCAGTGTACCTGTTTTCAATAGTATAATGTTATGGAAATGAGCCACTGAAAGAGGAATTAAGTAAGCTTTTGGTTCTTGGTTGAAACTGGGGTGTCCTTGTAAATAGCTTCTCCTTTCTTCTCCAGGGGATTGTTGAGACTTCACTTGGGTTTAACATCCCTTGATCACATGGATCAAATTTATGCGTAGAAATCGTGTGCTTCCTGGATTGGTCAATTAAGATTCAGTTATTGACATCTTATCTGGTGATCAAAGTATTGTCTCATATGTTCACTCAGGTACATTGATGAAAATTATTCCAAGATTCGTGATGTTGAACGGGAATTAGCAAATCTCGCAATGGAAATGAAGCTTACTTCCGGTCCAAAGAAAGCTGGTATTTGTTGTTGTTCTGCATTCAATATGAGTATCTTTGAACAAGTCGACCTTAGTATTCTATCCTTTTGTTCTTACCTCTATCAGCACTTGAACACATGCGTAAAAGAATAGAAATGTCAACAGAGAGAATACATGCTGCTAAGCTGAAAGAAGAACAAGCTAAAAAGGTATGCCACTTTTTTGTAAAAGAGACTTGCTTGCTTTTGTGTCCAACTTATCAATACATTTTTTTTAACTATGAGGCCCACGGCACAAAGTAACTTATGATGCCTTCCTTTATTTGCTTTTTGATCACTGTACTAGACATATGGCTCATTCTCATGACTATTCCCAGCTCTTTGTTTTTCCCATGGTTCATTTTCGTGATTTTCTGTTGGAGATTTCAATAGATCTTTTCTGACTTATGCTATCTGAAATATTAGCAAACTATTACTCTGAAATCCCTCTTTCACACCTTCCTCTGTCAGTAAACCAGATGAGGAGCAAGAAATAGTGAAGAAATCATGTACTTATGCTATTTGTATATGTATATGTTTATATTTTATTTATATCTTTTATATTTTCCTGACTTGGACTTTCTTCATAGTCGAATATCACCTGAATCTTCAAATACTCGTAGTCGTTTCCTGTCTAGTCTGAGTTTTTTGAGATATTGACATGTAAAACCTCTTAAATTGTACTATGCTTATCTTTGAGTCGCATAATGAGTTATTTGGCCTTCTTGGAAAATGTGTGGTGAGACTTCTTGAAGTGGATGAAAAACTTTGAACACACATTTCATTCGTGATATTTTGCAAAATGTGAGTCCTCATGGTTACAGGTTATAATTTCCATGTAGGACTAGGAATTTTCACTGGATAAATTAGGGAAATGTTTTCATTTTATGCTACTTAAATTTACATGATGGGCATTAAGCTTCTTGTTTAATACATTTAAGTGGTTTTCTCTTTTTTTTTTCTAGTGGCCTTCAATAAATCATTCCAATATCCTTTAGTATCTGATAAATCTTCTGCTAAATACTAGGCCTGGGAAGCTGCAGCAAAAGCAGTGCAGGATGAGGAAGCGATTAAACAGAAGCTTTGTGAGGATCTGAATAAGCTGGTGATATAAATTTTTCCAAAGTCATCCTGTTGCGCACTCCCCCAAACCCACAGACACACACATTAAACCATATTCTTTTGCAGGTCCAGGAAAGTAGCAATTTCCAGATGGCTAGACTGGAGGAATTGAAACGTCGGCTCGAGGCTCTGAACCCGAGCAGAGCATCTACCTCTGTTCCCTCTGTAAGAGAATACTCCCAAGAATTGTCGTTGTGTTTGCCTAAACTTTTTGTTCTCTCTCTTATCGTCAGTCAGATGCCTGCCAGTGAATGAACACGAATATAGCTCCCCGGCAGCATGATATCCTGTTGGGCATCACTATTTCTGCATGAGAATTTGCTAATGAAACTTCTACTGCAGCATCTTTTCCTGAAGATTTTTTCCCCCTGTAAAAGATGGATAAGAATTTCACTACCGCATTCTTTTAGATGATAAGGCGTCCATATCCTCCTTCAAAATCATGATAACTGATTAGAGGATCTCTCTTTCTATTGTTTGGTGAGGTTGACTAAATTGTGAAGTTGTTGATATACTTTTATAGAAAAGCATAAGATGAGGAAAAATGCATCACATGTAATGAAGTTCTGTTTCTTCACAGAAAGCTAGATATGAATATGTCCTGAAATGCGCTAATGGGGAAATAATTGAAAGCACGAGCGGGATGCAATATCCTATAGAAACTATGATTTTTTGTATCATTACCAAATAATAATGCGCAGAGCATGCTTTTTTTCTTTTTTTTTTGGTAAGTTCATGACGAACTTGCTTATTATGCTAACATTGTGATAAAAGAATACATTATGTATTATAATTTCTGTTGTTCTTTGGTATTGCCATCAGCCATGGGAATTTTTTTGTTTCATATTGTCCTTCCAACTAATAACCCCTTTATCGTTTTCATAGCTAGTAGATGAAATCCTATAGGAATAGCTAAAGATAGTCTCATCAATTCTGATTTTTTTTTTAAATAAGACTTTGTAAGTAAAAGCTTGAATTGATCTTTTATGATGAGTTTTGTGGAAAATAATTCCTGGACATTAAATTGTCGAACATTCTTGTGAACCACTGCTTGCCTTGAGAAATTTCATGACTTTTGCCCAATTACCATGTATAGGATGGGAATCAAAGACTGGCGCCAGTGAGTATAACTCAAGATTCTTCTGCAGTTCCAACTGCAATGGCACCAGCAAGTGGAGCAGTGGGAACAATATCAACTGAAAGTAATGCAGGGAACTCACCAGTAAATGCCCAGCACCAACAACCTTCTATCGTTGGAGAGGGAAGAGGGAAAAGGAAAAGTTCAATTCAAGGAAGATTAAAGGGAGTAGGAGCAGTACCTAAGGGTAGAGGTCCTGCAGAACCTGGTTGGACTGGGGCTGGTTTTGATGTGGACGGCAGAGGTTGAGAGCAGCATCTTATGAAATTGTGGCTCGAGAAATTTGCTGCTATTCAACCAGGTGGCTTGCTTATCCATTTTTTTCATGATGATATTGGAAGGATTTCCATCACTTGTCATCATAACTTAACATGTTTCCAAAGTTCGTTGTATCTCAGCATTGAAATTTCTCTAAATTCTATATATGAGGATCGACTTTATCAAACATCATAAATTTGTCTTTATCTTGACAAACTTAACATATATGAACTCGATTTCTAAGGTTGAGTATTAACTTTCAATTTTAACCTTGTCCTTTGCTTTGGGCATTTTCAATTTATCCAATATTAGCATGTTCGAAGATTCATGGCATCATCTATCACCCCCTTATAGAATCTGTGCGCTCGAAAAGAGACCTCATTGCTGTGAATTTTAAGTTCTCTTCTGGAAATTGCAACAGTGACACATTCAGATATCGTATATTTGCTGCAAAAGATCCAAAAACAGGTAAGTGCCGCCATGTATTTTGAAATGTATCTCATATTTAAATTGTTATCAGCAATAATAGCCATCAGAATGAGCTGGAGATGTATAAATTTTCTGGGCGATAATACAGGGCTGATTTGGTACCATAAGATGGAGTTTTATTATGAGTGACGCAGTCCTGCAGGGGTTAGATGGATGTTTAAAAGTATCATCTACTTGCCTGTTTACAAATTGAATAACTTGTGTCAGTCACATGGTTTTTATTGTACCTGAGAGTTCTACGTATTGATTATGAATAGGTAGATTTGCAGTACTTTCACATAAATGGTGATTTCGCGATGGCGATTTTACATTCTTGCTTGGTTTCTCATATTTCTGAAGCTTTCCTCATTCAATTCCTACCTGCCAAACCTTTTCGAGTTTGGTTGGTTGGGATGTATACGGAAAATGAAGTATTAGAGAATGTATAAGAAAAGAGTTTTGTTTGGTTGAAAATTAAATGAGAGGGGTACAACATGATTAGATGTGGCAAAATTTTAAATAAAATATATTTACGCTTGATGGATCTAATATAGATTTATTGTAGGCCGTACAACGATATTTTAATTAGAAAAGATCTATTTAATTTGCAATAAATCAACGATTAATCAATTTGGGGTGAGTATGAAACTTTTTTACTGATGTTAGTAAATTTCGTGAGTTTTGCTAATAAATAGATCTATTTGTTGGATTGAAACAAATGTTAGGAATACTAGATGCAATTTTTCTAAACTACATAAGGTTTACTTGTAATTACATCAAATCTATATATGAGATCCCTTTTTATTTATTAATCACAATATTATATATGCCTAAACATAATAAAAAGAAAAGGAGTATTTGGTAAAGTCAAAATAATTAATTTTTCTTGTACTAAAAAAAGGACAAATATTTAAATTTTTTTGGATCATTCTAAATATTTTGAAGGCAAAACATTCCCATCTTTGAACACAACACAACCTTGAACTCATCACATTGATGTACTCAAATGGGGTTTCTGAAACATAGAATAATGTCTACATTTGATGATAAATTTATTTTATTTATATATACGTTAGGCCTTGTTTGGATCAGGATTCTTGAATATCTTTGTCAAGGCATGGGGTCATGCATGTACTGTACATCGACCATCGGAATTAAGCTTCCATTGATGCCATGTGAAATGGTCCGCATTGAATCAACCAAACAAGAAAAGATAAACACATAAATTCAGAAAAAACCGAAAAAAAAAAAGAAGAAAGAAAGTGTATATTGAGATGAATGATGATTATGAACAGGGAATATAACATTCGTCGGTCACTCATATGACATTGTGGCCGTCAATCAGACACTGACAATCCACACTTGTTTGCAAACCTTTAATAATAGTCATTCTTTTGGACTGTTCTCTCTCTCTCTCTCTGTTTCTCTCTCACTTCATTCAAAAAACATCATCAATCATCAAAATTATTACCTGATCGATCGAACTTAATGTGACATGATCCTTCAGTTATGAATTTAATTTGATTCCACCAAAATTTTAGATGAGAAATTAAATAAAATACTCACTATGTTCTTATAACAAATACTGATCAAACTTTTATTTATTTCAAAACGTTCATGGGTCAATTATTGTTGATGTCTCAATTAATAAAATGGTTAATAACATTTTACTATTCAAATTATAACTGTTTTTATATTTTGATACCTAAACTTTATCTTGTGTTCATTTTATCATATCAACTTATAAAACTTTGCGCCTTGTCATTTAATCAAGTTTTTTGTAGGGAAAAAACATCACATGCAATGCACAATGTATTATTTAAAGAAAGGTGGTGTAATGTGATATTTTTAACATATGCACAACATGTGGTGTTTTTTCAGCAAAAAAATCAAGAGTACACGGTAAAGTGCAAATTTCACAAAGTTGAGATGGTAAATTGACACAAAAAAACATTAAGATGCAAAGTGTAAATGAGTATAATTCAGATGACAAAACGTAATTTACCCTTAATAAAAACTACATCAACACCACATCAGACATAGTCTAATGAAATTATTGGCGCTATTAAGTAAAATGGACCTTTTGTAGTACGTTTTAAATTTTAAGAGCAATATTTGTAATACATAATATATTTGGAGAGTGATTAATGTATTTAACTCTTTAAAATATTAAATATTGATATACTGTAAATTAATTTAGAGTCGAAGGAGTACGTATACTAAAAGACATGAGAACCCATTACCTTCTTGATGATTTTTTGTGATATGTTTATTAAATGTATATGTTATAATTTGTCATCATGTCATGATCCCTTGTTCTTCTCTTCTGCACTGACAACTATACATGCTCAACACTGTGTGCGTGTGTGCATATATATATATATATATATATATATATATATAATATTATATAGTTTTGGGCAGTTGCAGGTTAACGTTTGAAAACCAACATATATATAATAATGGTGGAATCACTGCATCTGTGCTGGGCTTACCTGCATGTTTTTCAAATATGGGATGTGCATGGTTTCCCTCCTTTATAAACTCTAATGCAAATTCAAATCACAATTGTCCAGTGACTTGATGAGATTATCTTGGTGCTTGATTATGGTAAAATTATGTAAGATTTTCATAATAACTTAATCCGATATATACATACATTAATTTATCTTTGTATAAGTTGAATAGTTCCCTGTTCCCTAATAGGAGCCTTATTTTTACTCAAAACTAGAGTTTTCGTCCAAAGTAAATAATTTACACTTGGTATCATTTTACATTGGATGGAGATGAGGGGTTCGAACGACTTATTTATAAGTTTTGAAAATTCTAATTCGGGATTGAATTTGATTAAACCTATACTATCACATTGTAAGTTTGATTTAGTTGGTAGGATTACGCATGTCATGTGAGTGATTCAGTTTAGACACCTCAATTGGAATTAAAAAAAAAAAGAAAAGAAAATCTTAGCTCTAAGGACCTCATGATCTCTCTAGCAAAAGCACTTTTAAGACAATTTTTGCAGTTTGGTTAGAATAAACAACTACATACACTATCATTATACACTGAATAAAGACGATAGATTTAAGTGATATATAAATTTAGGATTCCCTTCTTCCAAGAAAAAAATTATGAACTTTTAACCAAAATGGGATAATACTCATAGTAAGATTTGTTGGAAAATAAAAGACTGTGCCGTGGAAAACTATTGCCTTGAAAGCGAAATTTCAGTACTACCGTGGTTCAGATAATATAAACCGATCGCTTCCCAAGGTTAACACAGCTATAACTCTCTTACACGTGCACTCGTGGAAGAAAGCTTAGAACAAAACAAAACTGAGAAGAGAAGGAGAGAAAACATAAAAGGTGCTCTCGAATTTTGGTATGTCGGCTTGAGCTTATTTATAGATGCATAGGTTGGTGGCTGAAAAAACAAAAACTCTATACCAGCCACACCTTTATCAATGAATATATCAAAATTAGGAGCAAAAATCGACTATTTAGGAGGGTGACTTAGGAATCCAAAATGATAGAAATTAGTCATTTCCAACAAGAATAAAATCATTATTAGCTTTCAATGAGCCCAAAATTAAGCATGCTTAGGGGCTTTAGGAGGTTTCAACTAAAACTTTTAACTTAAAAGCATTAATTCACCTATAGAAAGTAATACTCTTGATTTATTTTTAAAATTTTGCATGTTTTTTCCCCCACTTTCAATTGTAAGTTAAAGGGCCTCTTCACATGAAAGTAATTACATTATTGGGAAAAAAAAAAAAAAAAGACAAAAAGTGAAAAAGGTACAATTTTATAAAGTAGAGCTTATTGGAATAATGAAATTAGGTTTTGTATCCTTTGTAGCTACTAGAGAGGGTTTATGTTTGTTGAGATTGGACTATCACCTTTTATTGGTTGATAGCTCATCTTTCCATAATTTAGGAATCATATCCTCATGATTCTCCTTTTTGTGCCCTCTTTTATGAAAAGTGGATTGCTTACAATCCTCTTTTTGTTTAAGTCACATGAATAATTTGGCATTATATGAAATATTACATGAATCTAATTTTGGTATTTATTCCCTTATATTATTGTTGCTTCTTATGTATACAAGATGATATCTATTCTTTAGTTTTAGGAATAATTACATTTATATTTTTTGATTTATGGTCTATTTACACGTGTTTTGTGTAACTACAAAAATTCATTGACAGCCAAAAAACAAGAATAGTTCGTGCAATGATATTGATTTTTTGGGGGTGTATGTGTAATTTTTTAAAAGATAGGGGTTGATTTGTATAAATAAATTATAATTTAAGGAGTGTAAATATTATTATTCCTTAACTTTAATAAATGTTGGTTATTGGTAATAGGTCGTATTGAATATCAGATAAAATTTTCTCAACGAATTTAGCTCATCTTAATTTCAGAATATTGTTATTTAAAATATCCTTGTAAAACTAATTATGGATACTATTTTATAAGGTTTTTTTAGAATTGTTTAAGATGGTTTTAAAATTTATGAGATATTTGATTTATTTCATAAGAATTATTGAAGCATATAAATGTTGGTGCTGATGTTTTAAGAATAAATTTAGTTTTTCATTACTTTCTAAAAATGTTTATAAAAATTATTTAATTTTTGAAACTTAGCAACTTATTTTTTAAGAAAATTTGCTCAAGATTCTTGAAAATATAAGAAATTCTAATAGATTTTATCAAATATTTTTGTAACTTATAAACTCAAAATGCCTCTTTATAATGAGTTTATTATATATAAAAAGAAGAATATTTAAAAAAAAAAGATTAGTTAATTGGTCAAGGGAAAAAAATCTAAAAATCAATTATACCAAAAAGGAAAAGGAGCCCCTACAAACACACAAATTAAAGTTAAAAAAAGGGGGGAATGGAGGGAAAAGGATAAAAATTGCCAGTGTGCCCCCTCCAAATCTAAGAATTTTCAATTTCACCCCTCTTCTTCACTTTAGACAAAGCCTAGTAGACTAGTAAAGACCACCTCTTCTCCACGTGGATGATTCCCACAACCAATGGGCATCTCATCACGTGAAAGCCCTCCACGTGAAATCTGTCGGCTTCCTTCTCTGTTCCTCCGCTGTACGGACACCGACCATCGCCACCGTTTCACGCACTAAAGACTCCATGATTTCACCTTCAATCTCACACACTAAGCTCTCTCCTTCCTCCTCAAGAAACCAATTTAATCCCGACTTGCCCAGATCTTTTTCTATCAAAGAATCAATGTCTTCCAGAACCTGACAGTTCGCCGCCGGAAAACTCTCGATTTTCTTGCACAATTCATCAGCCAAGGATAAATGATCTGTAATGGGAGAAACCCACGGCTTGAAATCCAGGTGGGGTCGTAAAATTTCGGCCAAGAGTTCATCAACAAGCTGGAAAATTAGCTTCCTGTTGCACCGGCGGCTTAAGACAGCCAAAGTGGCGGCGGAGGGGTGGAAGAGCTCAAGGTAGTAGAAGATTGAAGGGTCGAGGGGGTGTGAAGGGGTATGCCATTTCCCTAAGGTTAAAGGGGTGACTTTGTCGATGATGCCTGTGCGTTTCAAGATTCTCTGGATGTAAGGTTTGTACTCTGCCGCCACCGCCCAAGCGGCGGCGGAAGAAGTGGTGGCGCAACCGTTAGTTTTGTCTGGTAGGACGTTTTCTGGGACGGTGGATATTTTATGAGGTTGCAGGTGCAGCTGCTTGTACGAATGGCTCGGATTACTAGATAACTGTGTGCTCCTTTTCGATGAAAGAGCATCTGATACCTGTGACTTCATTTTCCACCCACGCCAAAAAAACACAAAAATAAAAATAAAAATAAAGTATATAAACTGAAAATAAAAATTAATGCCATTAGCCTCAGGGACATGATAGCGAGATATATTTTTGGATCATCTATATTTATTCATATTTACTATCTACTCATCTATTCTATCAAATGATTTCTGATGCTAAATAAATATATCTAAAATCTGAACAGTTATGAAGAATTTATATTTTTCTTTGATTTTGAGCCAAAAGAAATAAGCAAAAAATCCAGCGAAGAAGGGTGCAGGTAATACCTGTTTTTGAGGTAATTTTGTAGCAGGGGGAGAAGGGTCTTTCTTGACAGGCAGAAGGGCGGGGCTGCTTATACTGAGAAGTTCACTTGACAATGGAGCTTTCTTGGATTTCTTGTCTGTCAGGTTTGCTTTATTTGCTGCTGATGAACGGACAAACGGCTCCTCTTTCTTCTTCCTGATCATAGGATTATTACAAGCTTGATGCTGAGGAAACTTCTTTATAAAGGAAGAATTACTGTTCCCACTCCCAACTCTCTTGCAGCTCTCCTTCTGATGCTGGTTCTCTTGCACGATTTCTTGATTCTTTGGGTTCAGTGGGCTCAAAATCCCTTGAGAAATTCTTGGACTTTTGTTGCCTGAATTTGTGAGTGGTGGCAAATTCTGGGAGTTTGTGTTGGTGGGCTTGAAGAGAAGAAGATTTTCATCTCGCCTGATTTCCTGTTTATATCTGTTTATGTTGGTTATGTCAAGACCAACAACTCTTCTGCTCACACTTTCTTTAACCTGCTTCACAATCTGCTTAGCATAGTGCCCTGGACTCCTGTTCTCGTCCTGCCTGAATCTCAACCCCTGTCTGCCCACCATTTTCGCTGACAGGGAAAACTCTTCGTTCGTGTTCTGATCTTTGTTTATCTGGAGTGACAGCCTGTGAAACTCAACATCTGACCTTCTGGCTGATGATATTCTTGGAGTTTCAGGCAACGACCGGGCTCCCACGCTGATATCGTCGTCGAAGAATCTGGTATGAAGAATATTTCTTTGGTTGAACTGGGATTTCTTTCGGGGCCTGGAATCTGAGGACGAAAATGAAGGAGAGGTACATTCCGGGAGTAAATCCAGGCCCATGAGCCTGGCGACCAGATTCGGGGTCTTGATCCCTGGAGAACTTTCAGACGGGAAATCCTCTGTTCTTGATCCTGAATCAGATGTCGAGACTCTTGTTTTGATTTGAATGCCCACCTGGAATTATGATTTATGCATTGGAAGAAAAGAAATAACTCCTATTATAATAATTGATACGCTTTTACCAAGAAACTGAAAATAAAGAAAAATAACATACTGGGAAATTTAAATTTTCTTCTTCTTTCGGGGCTGATGATGGCACTGAAGCAGCTTTCATGGCGGCCGGCCCTTCTGTCTCCAAGCTGTTTCTTGGTGCCTCTACTCCTGCGTAATAGAAAAATTAAAAATATGTATTCAGGATTACATTCCGACAGCTGAAAATATTCATCTGATCAGTTAGTGTGTGTTGTGCGTGAAAATGGAGACACCTTTAGTTACAGTGGCTTCTTCTTGAAGGAAGGGGTCGTGATTGTTCAGAGGAATCTGAAACTGGTGCAGATCAAAGAGCTGAAGAACAGCACACATGCAGCCGGCGGCTGAAGTGCCTTCAGCCTCCTCCATATCCGCAGACATTCTCCTCCTCCTCCTCCTCCTCCTGGCGGCGGCGGGTCTTCCACTTCCGCCGCCACCCCCCCAATACTGCAGCCAGTCTCTACCCATATCAACTTTCCTTCTAATCCCACACGCAAATAACGTTGGAAAAGAGCAGGTTGAAAATGACACAAATGTGGCTGAAACAAAAACTAGAAAGAGAAAGCAACTGGTAATGCCTAGGGAGCGAAAACTGCGGATCCGGGGTTCATTTTCAGAAAAACATTCAAGCTTCTTCTCACACACAAGCACACTCACTCTGTGTATTCACTATATATCTAAACCCCCTTTATATTATATTGATCATATCAAATGAGGAAAAGATCGACGGATTTCAAGCTCTTCTTTTCACACACGAACACACTCAGTGCGTGTTCTTGCTAATCTAACAGTTCATTAGTGCGTACACTCACTCCCGAGACCAGCCAAGTGGTTCCCTCTTTGTTTCTTGGTGTTGGGAATAGAAAGGATGACGAAATGACCACGCTCGCTCTCTCTCTCTCTCTCTCTCTCTGGCTCTTGTTTATATAGTCAATCAAAAATTTTAAAATTGGAGGGTGGTTTGCTGGGGATCTGCAATATTATTGCAATATTGGCTCCTCATCTTAATTACTGTTTTTGTTTTTTGTTTTTTAAATCATGATGGTGTTTGAAAGTACTTAATTATTCTCTGTTCACCTCCTTTTTATTTACTCCACCATATATTGAGAGATTCCCCAATTTGAATCTTTTTACATTGGGGTTTGGAAACATTGATATAATGCCGTTATGGATTAAAATAACAATTTCATCATTTTAAATAATTTATTATTTTAGCACATCATCAGCATACAAAAGTGATAAACATGTTTAAAATTTTTAATTTTGCAAAAACATTTAGAGGTAAGAATGGGATGACTAGATTAACATATAATTCTATTGGGACGTGATAAAAAGATTTTTTTTTTATTCTAAAATATTCAGTTTGAGCCATTGTTAAGCAACATGTCATTACAACCCCATCGAGATACAAAACGGACCAAAATTCCTGATTATACGAGTCATGAATTTTTCACTATAAGTGAATTCATGTTTATTGTTTAAATATGCACTTTTTTATCGTAAAATATCATATTTAGGCCAGACTTACTACTCAAATAGTGAACTTGTCGGCCCCATTGAGAATATAAAGTGGACCAAGATCACTCTTCGTAATCAGATTATGAGTTTACAACCACAAATGAGTTCATTTATACACATTTTTAATACATGACTTTACTCACGAAAAGATAAAGGAATATCTACATTTATACCTCATAATCTATGGTATATTTACACAAATCACCTATGTTCTGTGGATAATTACTTAAATCACTCATACTTTTTAAAAACTTCTACATACATCCCAAAAATTTACCATCATTACACAGACAACCCTATTGCTTTTTTACTTAAGGGTGATTTTTATAATTATAAAAAAGATAAAAAATAATTTATAATAAACAGACCTTAGATCAAGATGTGTAAATATAATTACCCCAAAGATAAATCTTGTTCTACTAGTAATCCTCAGTGGTAACTTTCCGAGACTTTGAACGTGCATCATAAATATATAAGTAGTTAGGTTATTAATTGTTAATAACACTATTTTCGTTTTATGTTAAAAGACTTATGATATTATTTTGATAAGAAATACATTTGATAAAATTTTAAAATTATAAAAGCGAAACAACGTATTAATTCCTCACTGGCTTCCACTTCATAATTTATTTTAAATGGAATTTATTTGAGTTACAAAAGCATTGATATCTCAAACACAAAATATAAGATAAAAGATTCCACAAATTTATATATATATATATATATGAAAAAACTCTAGAATATACTAGAAGAAATATGCAAAACATGTATATAGTGATGAGACAGGCATGTATATTGAAAGGCAATAAGATTTTCTATTACGATTTCTACTGCATCTTTTATTCAATGTAATATGTATATACCATGTTTATAAAAATTACGTCATCAATTTTATTTGGTGTAAGATTTTATACACATAATATGTATATATATGTAAAATAAAATAAAAAATATAATAAAAAATGCAATATAACATCCAATCAGCATGCAGTATGAAGCGTACTACAAATCAGCGTCCGAACATTAACTGAAGTTCACTATCTATGTTGTCGACTAAACCTGCTGTCCATGTAATGAAAAATTTAATATAAATTAATAAGTATGAAAAATATTAAATAGTAATTATCAGTATAACGTGTGATTATTACAATTTGGTAACTTTATCATGTACTAATAAAGACAATTAACTCGACATTTATAATTAATATTATGTAACCAGTAAATTATTGAAAGCAGCATTGCTATCAAATCAAGCAATTAAAATGACCATTTTTGCCTCAAATTAAGTCAGATCTAATTAATAATCCCATCCCCATGTACTCTAGAATAAGGGTTATGTTATTTGGGTCTTGTCGTTCACGACAGCACGAAATAAGCTCTTACAGACACGGTCAACAGTATCTAATACAAGAATTTATAATTAACTTTAATATAATTGAAACAGCTCAAGTAAAGTCACTATCATGGTATTTTTCTTTTTTTTTTCTTTTAATATTATTACAGCATCTCGTTGTTATAAAATATTGAGATTATTACAATGAACTCCCCTGTTACTATTGGAGTATACGCCCCCCTCCCCCTACTATAAAAATTACATAAACTTACCTTGATGGTTTATTATGGTTATAAATTGGCCCTTCCTTAGTCAAATTAACAGTCAATATTGATGCCAGCCCAAATATTTATGTAACCTCCCTATTTTTGCTATTGGGTAGAATTTTAATGTAAATAGTTCGAAAAACTAAAAAACATACAGCCAAACAATGCCCAAAACGAACAAAAACATTAAACATAAACAAAGCTTAATAGAGTTTGAATAATCCAAAGACCGAGACCTTCTAATCTTTAGATTTACTTTCCATCGGTACAAATCTGTTTGTAAGCCTCCAAAATCTGAAAACCAGTCACGATCAGCAGTGGAATTCTCACAGTGGTTGTTGCACAAGGAGGAATGATTTTTGTGGTATGGAAGAAAGGTTTGAAGGAGCAAGCAAGAGAAGGAAGATAGAGAGTCTATAAGAAAAAATTAAGGGTATTTTTGTCTTTTTATTTTTTTTTTTATTTTGCCTGATAATTTGTCTGTAATTTTAATTTTTTAAGTGAGGGCAAAAGTGTAAATTTCTTAAATTCTGTCAGTCAATCTTGACGGTTGTTAGTCAGAGGGGTGTGTTTGTAATTTTTAATAATAAGAGCGGAAAATTTGTCTATTCCCATAGTAACAGGAGAGATGAATGTAATTATCACTAAAATAGTTGACGTGTGCCATGAACACTTCTCATGTGGTAAGCCCGTCAATGCTGCAAAATGGATCAAAACTACTTCTTGTAATTAAATTGTATTGTAAATAAATTCGTATTTTAATATTATACAATTCAACTTAAATCTCTCCAGAAAAACTCTAATTCCAAACTACTATCTGACTAATTCACTTCTTTCTTTTTCCAACTCAACTCTCTATTATTTTTCCTCCCTTTAATACTTGATGACTTGATCGTCAAACTGACTTTCACTAAAACCATTTCCAGCAACGTGCATTTAGATCGGTGAATTTGAAATTACGAATTTTAAATTTCTAATAGTAAATTCTTTAAATTTATTTAAATAATTATAAATTCAAAACATTTCAAATCCTTCGACTTTAACACTAAACTATATATATTTTATTGAACATCAATGAATTTCAAAGTCATCTAATATAAAATCAATCATTTAAAATTCTTTTTCCTAATATAATTTCATCAATTCAAACATAACATACATATTTAAATAAGATTAAGAGTGGGGGTGTGGGATGGAGCATATATGGAGCATGGAGCATGGAGATGATGATGGGATAGACGTAAAATTACATTTATATATTATAATTGTGGATTGATTAATCCCATAAGCAGAGGGGCAGGCACAGTAGTAGGTATGTCCCATCACTGCACTGCACACACCAAAGCTCTCTCCAACATTCAGTCTTGCCACCATCAGTCCTTTGTCCTAATAACAATCATCATCATCATATACACATAGTCCCCAGAGGCACTAACATTTAGAATTTCTCAGGGACCACTGTTCCCTATTCCAGTTGTTTTTTTTATTTCTTTCATTATTTTTTTAAAAAAAATTCAAATAATTTCCTCTAGCTAATAATTGTTGTCACATATATATGGGGGTGTGTAATATATTTGTTGAATTTTTGTATTGGAGAAGACATTGATTGGCAGTGTGTGTGTGTGTGTGTGTCCTTTGGGACTAGGACTCTGCCGATTTTAATTTCCGTATGTCGTTCAGCGCCCTTGATTTGGATTGTACAAAGCTGTGTGTGATGGAACCGTAGACAGAATAAAGGAGTTCTTCTCCCTTAGCTAGATTTAGAACGTACTTTGCCTTTTTCTTTTATTTATTTTATTGGTGATTTTTGAAATTTTCAATCAGATGGAAATTGATGAAAGTAATATTTGTTGAACACTATCATACATGGTTTTAAATAACCCTTTCTTCCAATAAAATTCCATCAAATTCAAATCTCGATCTTAATCTATTCGTACGGAACACTTTGAAATATATAAAAATTAAATATATACTTTTTATTTTATTTAATAAATATTGGTACAATTCATTACAGTATTCGCGCTACATTCAAATATCAAATAGTGCTGGTGGAGGTCTAATGTGAAGGACTTTTAAAGAACAAAAATACTCCCTATAGACCTCAAAATGCTCGTAATTCGATCCGACTCAGTAACCCGAACTATGACTATTGATCACCCAACACTTATAATACTGAAATCACGATACATGAACCCGTATAAATACGCACATTTAATCTTATAAATACTGCAAACTACTTTGGTGCCCATATACGTATATCGTTTATTAATAGAATATTTTATTTCTTTTCCCTAAATCTCACATACAACCAACCTAAATATTAAAAATTTTAGTTGGGAACCCCCGACAAGACCAACGAGCGTTTGTTTTCTCATGTCTTAAGCACTTATCCTAACAAACTTCGTCTCATCATCATGCAATAATAAAACAATAGCTCGATAGAAAGAGCATCAAAATTCATTATTTCCTTTTTATTTTAAATATTTTATAGTTTCCTGTTTTCGAACCAAACAAAGGTGAGTTGGGGAAAGGGTTGTTCTTACAAAAATATGATAACGACCCAACCGACTTTTGGGCTTGAATTATATGATAACGACCCATGAAAATACCCTACAATTATTAAAGCACGTACGTACCCTCTCATGCAAAATTGCTACGTCCAAATTCACATGTCAGTCCTATCACAACCCCTTTTCTACATAATAGGGTACACCGATCATTGTGGTGAGACCTTAATATACAATCATTGTGAAATTGGCAACGGAAATCATAGAGTAGTTCATTGAAGAGAGATTGAAATCAACAAAGGAGGGTATATCTCTGGTTTTATTCATTCATTTTCAAAACGTACAGAGGGTGGGGTATATATACATATTGCTGCTATAACTGCTTAAACTGTTATTTCCTCCCTCTATGTCTAATTCTTTAAAACAGCAACTTTAATAAGCGTTCTTTAACTCATAAGAAAAGTTGCTAATTCACTAACAGACTCATGCTCTTCTTGGTGTGCTTGTTCGCGTGTTTAGGAACACGCGATTTTGTCCTGCTGTTCTTCCCTCACTCTGTTCTTCTGAAATACAGTTGTTGCACTGCTGTTGTATCATTGTTTACACGCCCCCCTCAAGTGGGACTTGTCAAGATATTGATGAGTCCCAACTTGATTATGAGTGAAAGGAATTTAGGTCCAGGCAAAGCTTTTGTAAACAGATCAGCTGGTTGGTTCTTGGAGGGTATGTGCTTAGGTAGCAAAAATCCTTGCTTATACTTATCCCGAACTAAATGGCAATCGATCTCCAAATGTTTAGTCCTTTCGTGGAAAACTGGATTAGCCACGATGTATAAAGCCGCTTGGTTGTCACAAAAGAAGGGGATAGGAGTAGGAGACTCAAGTTGGAATTCCTTGAGTAAGTTATGTATCCAGATGAGTTCACATGTAGTGGAACCCATGCTGCGATATTCTGCTTCAGCACTCGATCGAGCTACTGTTGTTTGCTTTTTGGTTTTCCACGATATCAAACTATCCCCTAGGAATATACAGTAACCGGTTAAGGATCTCCTTGAGTCCTTACATGCAGCCCAATCTGCATCACAGAAAGAAACTAAGTCAAAATTGGAATCTGCAGCAAAAAACAAACCTGTGTGCATTGTTCCCTTCAAGTATCTGACTATGTTGAGTGCTGCATCCCAATGTCCTTTGCATGGCCGTTGCATAAACTGACTTAATTGCTGCGTGGCATAGCATATGTCAGGTCTTGAAAATCCTAGGTAGAGAAGCCTACCTAAGAGTCTCCTATATTGTTCAGGATTTGTCAATAGTTCATCCTCATAAGCTGTAAGCTTGAAACCTGCTGGAAAAGGAGTGGTGGTGGCCTTTGCTGATGCAAGTTTAGCATCATCTACAATATCCTTTATGTACTTAGCTTGAGTAATGGTGATACCTTGTTTAGACCTTGCAATTTCTAAGCCAAGGAAGAATCTGGCTTCACCAAGGTCTTTAATAGTAAAAAGACGATCTAAATATAGTTTAATTTCTGAAAGAGTATGTTCAGATGGTCCTGCAAGAAGTACATCATCCACATATACTAACAAGCAGTAAAAACCTGTAGATGTTAGCTTAGTAAACAAACAGTAATCATGCTTACACTGTATGAAACCATAACTTTCTAATTTGGAAGTGAATTCTTGGTTCCATTGTCTTGAGGCCTGTTTTAATCCATATAAAGATCTTTTTAATTTGCACACATAACCCTTTGGTATGTTGGATCCTTCAGGGGCTTCCATGTATATTTCTTCATCAATAGTACCATGTAGAAATGCATTGTTTATATCTAATTGATGTAGATGCCAATTAAATTTTGCAGCAAGTGCTATAAAAATTCTAACTGTGACAGCCTTTGCAACAGGAGAAAAACTATCAAAGTAGTCTATTCCTTCTAATTGGTTATATCCTTTAGCTACAAGCCTAGCTTTATATCTTTCAATAGTGCCATCTGGTTTTAGTTTCAGTTTGAATATCCATTTGCAACCTATAGTTCTTTTGTTTTTAGGTAATTCTGTTATTTCCCATGTTTGGTTCTTTTCTAAAGCCTTAAGCTCTACAAGCATAGCATCTTTCCATTCCTTTTGTTTAATAGCCTGATTAAAAGACTTTGGTTCTTGTGGTAGAGAAGCAGCAGATAATAAGCAAGAATGAATGGAAGTGGGATAGGAGATATTAGTCATATTCTGATGATCTGAAATATTAGAACAAATATAGTCCTGTAGTTTGGTTGGTCTAGTTGTAACTCTTGTGGATCTTCTTAGAATCTCATTACTATTTTCTACAGGATTATTTTCCTGCTCTGCTGTTAAAGACTCTGTACTATTATAATCCTCTTGTACAGTAATATTTTGTTCATTATCATCAGTGGTTTCTAGGTTTAGATCAGTTTCTAAGTGAGGTAAAGAACATGTAATGGGGTCACTTTGATGTCCTACATATGGAAAAACATTCTCATGAAACACAACATCTCTTGAAACAAGTATGGTTCTTCTTTCTAAGTCATACAATTTGTATCCCTTTTTATTAGCGGCATAACCTAAGAAGACACATTTAAAGGCCCTAGGATCAAATTTGGATTTATTAGGGAAAGTATTAGTAGCAAAACACAAGCATCCAAAAGTTTTAAAAAGAGTATAGTTCACAGATTTATTATGCAATACTTCATAGGGTGTTTTCCAATTTAATATAGGTGTAGGAATTCTATTTATTATGTATGTCGCTGTAAGAATGGCATCTGTCCAAAACATTTTTGGTACGTTGGATTGGAACATTAGGGACCTAGCTACTTGAAGCAAATGTTTATGTTTTCTTTCAACGATCCCATTTTGCTGAGGTGTATGAACACATGATGTTTGATGTATTATTCCCATTTTCTTAAAGAAACTTTGACATTGTTCTCCCATAAATTCAGTACCATTGTCACTTCTTACAGTTTTAATCTTCCTCTCAAATTGTGTAAGTATCATGTTATAAAAATCCATAAGTATGTTCACAGTATGTGATTTAAGTTTCATTAAGAATGTCCATGTAGTTCTACTGTGATCATCTACTATAGTTAACATATAGGAGCATCTAGATAAGGAATATTCATTATATGGGCCCCATATATCTATGTGCAAGAGATCAAAACAGTGTTGAGATATGCTACTGCTGGCATTAAAAGGTTGTCTTTCTTGCTTAGCCTTAGGACAGATTTCACATAAGAGTGGCTGATCATTGCAATCTTTCATTAATCCTGTATGTTTCAATACATTGAATGAAATATGTCCTAGTCTATTATGCCATATTTGTGATGAAACATCATGAACACTAAGGGCTGTTTCTTGACAGGTTTTGATAACAGCATCTATGTATCTCTTCTCAAAGGAGTGTTTCTTGAGAACATATAGTTTTCCTAACATGCTTGCTACTCCAAGAACTTCTTTAGTCTTGTGGTCCTGCATAACACAATAATTCTTTGAAAATATGAAACGAATAGAGGAAGAATTGCATATTTTACTAATGGACAATAAGTTGAACTTTAAATCTGGCACAAGGAGAACGTCTTCAAAATAGATTTTGTTAGGAAAGGTTACAGTCCCTGAGCCCTTTATAGAGTGTCTAGTACCATCTGCTAAATGTATACATGCATCAGACATTTTAAGTTTGGGTTTATCAAACAAATCAGAGTTGTTGCACATATGAGCTGTTGCTCCACTATCCAAAATCCACATATGAGAATCCAAATTATTCAAAACAGAATTTTCAGAGATTTTACCTGAGAATTCAATATCATTCAAGTTGGCAGAGCTTGATGTTTGTGCTTCTGAAGCTCCAAAATATTTCTGTAGTTCCGTCCTTATGAGTTCACTCATTGATTTCTCATCTACCACACTGTGCACATTCTCTTCAATTTGTGCAGCTGCTGTCAATTTATTGTTCATAGTTCCTGACTTCTTTCTTTGATCAACCAACGTCTTATACCAGTCCGGATAACCATATATTTCGAAACAAACTTCCTTTAAATGGCCTGATTTGCCACATTGTTTGCAGACTTGGTTTCTTTTATCTGCAAATGATTTCTTTTTCTGAAATTCTGGCCTTTTATACACCTGCATTGCCATGATTTGAGATGTATTTGGCGGCTCTTCTTTCTCTTTCTCAACTCTGAGAATCATGGCATAAGCTTTACTAACACCCGGTACTGGATCCATCATAAGAATCTGATTCCTCTCATGATTATACAATTCATTCAATCCCATAAGGAATTGAATGGTCTGATTATGGCTGTTGATGTCTGCTGATTCTTTGGCTGCCCCACAGGTACATTTTGGTGTGTAGGTTATGGAAGATAATTCATCCCACAGTTTCTTTAATCTTGAAAAGTAGGCAGAAACTGTTAGGGAGCCTTGCGACAATACACCAAGTTTTTTCTTCAATCGAAATTCCAACGGACCATTACTTTGTCCGAACCTGTTTTCAAGCTCAACCCACAACTCTCTTGATGAGTTAGTGTACATGAAACTCTCAACTATATCACGTGAGATAGAGTTTAGAATCCATGAAGTGACCGTAGAGTCCGTTCTATCCCACTGTTCCCATTCTTTGGTATTTTCTTCCGGTTTCTTTGTGTCTTCACTGATGAATTTCAATTTCATCCTGGATCTCAGTCCCAATTTTATTGATCTGCTCCAGGACAAGAAGTTGGTTCCATCTAGAGGTGCAGTGACTAAGGTCAGCCCTGGGTTGTCATTGAGCTGCAACTTGAGTATTTCTGCATCATCGGCCATTCTTGAACTTTTCTCTGTTTCTTGCAATTGGTAATATAGTGATCTTGGTTTTCTTGGTATGAATTGTTAAAAGGAATCAGAGACCATCAATGATGGCTCTGATACCATGTGAAATTGGCAACGGAAATCATAGAGTAGTTCATTGAAGAGAGATTGAAATCAACAAAGGAGGGTATATCTCTGGTTTTATTCATTCATTTTCAAAACGTACAGAGGGTGGGGTATATATACATATTGCTGCTATAACTGCTTAAACTGTTATTTCCTCCCTCTATGTCTAATTCTTTAAAACAGCAACTTTAATAAGCGTTCTTTAACTCATAAGAAAAGTTGCTAATTCACTAACAGACTCATGCTCTTCTTGGTGTGCTTGTTCGCGTGTTTAGGAACACGCGATTTTGTCCTGCTGTTCTTCCCTCACTCTGTTCTTCTGAAATACAGTTGTTGCACTGCTGTTGTATCATTGTTTACAATCATTTATTTCAAATTCATTTAATTCAATTTTGAAGTTATGTGCATTTTCATATATATATATATATTGTTTTTGACTATGTTAATATATTAATATTAAATATTTTTTTAACAATTTAAATTTTAAAATGAAGTGGTCGTTTAACAAATATTTTTGAAGAAGATTTTGAGTTCATTCATGACTACATACATGCATGATTTGTAACACAAGTGAAATGCAGGTTGTTTCTTGATCAAGTTTCAATTAGGGTTCGAGCTGTTGAGTCTGATGACTTTGAGTTGTTGGGTCGGACAGGTGCAAGTGAACTACCCCGATGAAAAGGTATGATCGTTGATTCTATTCCAACATTGAAGGCTAAATCTGTATATTAAAGTTGTATTTTTAACATTAGTTTTCATTTGATAGACGGTTTTGGTTTCACTACAAAAAACTGTATTATTTCCCTATATTTAAAATCAGAACGATTTAAAAATTACGATAAATAAATATTATATATCACGATCAAATAAAAGTAATATAAAAATTTAAATTTTAACCACGATTGATCAATATTTGTTATGATCTTAATTATGGTCACATTAATTTATTATGGCCAGAAAAAATGACTAATAAATGTTACGCAGATATCATTAATTAAAGTTTATACAATTTTTCACTATAGTAATTAATTATGACAAAATGTCATATTTCTTTCGTTTTACGCAAATGATATAAAGTTGCCATCATTCAAATTTGTACCTAAGTAATTAATTTGATAACCTAACCAGAAAAGACAAGCCCGAAAACAAGTTAACGTGCAATTTCAACTGGAAACAGAGAATTTTGGCCCAGCCCAGTACGGTAAAGTGGAGGCCCATCACTCACTTTCTACGTTTGAGAAATTTTTTCGATATGAATACCTAATTCACGACATGAAATTCTGTAAATTTTTTCAAATAAATTGATTACAATTCAATTATAATAATTAATAAACTAATTTTTAGTATTAAATTTTTATGTATTTATCAACAAATATTATTCTAATAAAAAAGTAATAACTAACATAAATGAATGAAATTCAAATTCATGACCTTATAGTCATGGAAGTCGTCACCACGACATGAAATATATGTAATTTTGTTTCCCCAATTGACTTTAATACTTTATAGAAATCTCATTCAAATTCAATTTAAACCGAATCAAATTTTCATCTACACTTGTTATGCAATATTTTCAACACATTGATACATAATTGGAATAACCAAATTAAATAAATACATAAAGAACCAAGAAATAAAAACATGTATATATTATTACAACCCATATTAATAAATAATATACTAATATTTTATACATACATATATATATATATAGTTATATATCAATCTATTTTTTTGGTGGGTAATAGGAAAATTGAGAAACATTATTAGTGTCTAAGAAGCATTTCTTATTGTGGGTGGGCCGATGAATAATTCTGTCACTACTTCCGACCTTGTACTTTGGTTGTTTCTCCCAATTTCTTTCTGTTTTTCTGCTGCATGTCTTCCCCTCATTCCGCACTGTAATTAGATTTAATCAAATCAAATCAATTATAAAACTATAATTATTTTTTTAAATCAAAGCTGAATATATTAAATTTTCTTGAGTAATTATTGAGAAATTAATTACCTTGTCACTTAACCTCGCGTTTTCTTCTAACAGAAACTTTTCCTGCAACAATACCAACATAAGTAGTGGAAATTAGTGAATCAACATCTTGTAAAGTAAACATTATAAGTACTAAGTTGTAATATATTCATAGAAAAATTCTTATTTAAATCAAATTTGGTCGAATCAAACGAATTATATAGTGAATATCCTACACTTATCGTGTATTATACTTACTATATAATTGTTGGTTTAGATCTGACCAAACTCGATTTAGGTTCGAATTTTCCTATATTGATATATCACACACACATGTAAAAAACAAAAAAATAGGCAAATTGTAATATGATACCTTTGCTTGTAACTTTTCTATTTCCTCCTTGAATAGTTGAAGCTGGAAAATACATCGAAGAAGAAATTAAAGTTGTTTCGATTTTGATCGATGTTAAAACTGTTATGACTAATACAACAGTATTATAAGTTTTATTGTCTTATTTTATACAAATATTTTAAAACTTTTATTTTCAGACAAGATTTATTGTCCTAAATTTCAAAGTGTGGCAAAATCAAATCAAAGGGTAATGAGTTTCTCTTAGGGTTGTCATGAAATTAAGTGAACAGTAACTACTCCTAACCTCAACAGCTTGTAACGAAGGAACATTTAATGATGTTGTAAGAGTATATATATATACCTTTCTGGCCCTGATGTTCTTTAGGCTTCTCTCTAGCTGGTTGTCAATTTGCTGAAGCTCTTCCATCGAACACGTTCCAATATTATGTCCTAAGAGCTTCCTGTAATTTATATCTAGAAGCTGATCAGTTCAATTCATCATGAAGTAAAGATTAAATTCATTTCACCATTCGAACTATGTTCGTTGTTTGTCCTCCTTTAATTTTTTTTTTTTTGGCGTCAATTTATCATCTCAATTTTTACAAAATATGCACTTTGTCATATATATATGATCGTTTTCCAATCATTCTTTCTGCCCAGAAACAAAACATCACGTGCAGTCATAAACTGCATGTGATGTTTTTTGACAGAAAAATCGACTGAAAAACGGTCATATAAGGCAAAATATAATTTCACAAAGTTGAGATTGTAAGTTGACCAAAAAAAAAATAAAAATTTAGATAACAAAGTGTAAAAACGAACATACTTCTGATGACAAATTATAATTTACCGTGAAGTAAAACATAACAATTGTAATTAGGAAATTAATCAGAACCGTTGTGCATTCTCTAGCAGCTCTATCTTCTTCGCCATGAATGCTGCTTCGTGCTTTAAATGCTGATCCAAAAGTAGAAGGTATCATGAACAAAAGTAAATGAGCTCATCATAAATACTTGTGATTGAATCAGAGATTTTGAAGATGTATAGTATAATTAAGAATTTAATTTAGTAAGTCCAATAAAATGATAATATAATATGCATGGCATCTTTTAATAATCCTCATGATGAATGTGATCAAATTACAGAAAAATAGAGATTGTTCCCCAGCTACAATATAAATTACTACAAAAATTAGAGTAGTCAATACCGTCAAACGTAATGAATACAAAAACTTAAGTTTTGAGCACGTCAATCAACAAATATCATGATTTTAACAACGACAAAAACACTTGTTCACGTTTGTAAGAAACAACGTTTAATAACCGTTGTGCAGTCGTGGTCAATTAGAATTCATCGTGATTTTATATCTTTAATCATTTACTACAAGATATCATGTGAACAACTCGGAAATTAGAAAGGAAAGCAAACTTGTTGGTTATTTGCAACGAATTTAGCAAGAGGTAAGAATTTTAAGTTCGAGGTGTTTCAAAAATAACATCGTACATGAAATATTTCCTTACTATAAATTTATTGTTGCAAAACCGTAGTTGGCCTTGACAAAAAAATTTGAAAAGTACGTCCCAAAATCTTACTAACAAGTATTTTTTTTTAGTAAAATTTTTAGCAAATTGGTTAACAAATAAATTCTTTTCTTGCCAAATTTATTGCTAAACATAAATTATCAACAAATTCCACTATTTTATGAGGAATTTGTATTATTTTGCTACTGACATGCTAAAACGTTTTAATGATGAAAAGTGAACAAGACTACGAAGTTACCTAAAGGCTTCTATGTCTTCACATAACATGACAAGAAAAACTAATATTAAATAAGGAAAATTACATTTATATCTTTTGGTTTATGATTTTATTTATATAAATTATTCCTGTATTCTGAAAAATACACATAGATTCATAAGAATCGTCAGCATCATTTATACAAAACATTATTATTTTTTAGAAAATTACACATATACCCTCCAAAAACGTCAATAATAACATTACACAAACTATCCCTGCTTTTCAATTGTAATTAATCGGTGGTTTGTGACAGTAGACCGTATATTAGAGGGCATACATGTAATTATCTCAATTAATTAGTACAAACTTGCAATTCAGTTGCACGGAAATGAATTCATATGACGAATAAACGATGTAAATTTGCAGACATGAAGAGAAAGAAAACAAACCTGCATGTGTTGTTCAACTTCAATGCTAGTTCCTCTGTCTTTCGCATGTTCTAGGTATCTCCCTATCGTCTTTTGCATGCTAAGTATTCAATACAAAAGAACAATTAATGATGAGGTTCTAAACAAAAGAAGTAATTAAGGACAAAAAGTTTGGAAAATTCTTGCACAAATGTTTTTTCCTTTACAAAACAAACTTAATATGTTTGATGACTCGGTCTGGATCCTCCATTTTAAATTCTATATTTACAAGAAATTTTTTTGTTTCATATTCTTGTATATATGTGTTGTTCTATACATACAAGTCAATATATAAAATCGTTAAAAGAAATATAACTTTTTACTACGGTTAATTACTATAGTTAAAAATAAAATAATCATGACTAATACTAATTAATCATAGATGTGCGACGGCTATTTATAAGCCTTTATTTTTACAAACGAGACAAAAATTAAATATTAGCTAAGACAAATATTTTGGCTATGAATAAAATTATGATATTTATTGATTAATCGTAGTAAAAATTTAAAATTTCACATCAATTTTGTTTGACCGTCGTAAATAGGATTGATTCATAATTTTCAAATGTAGCAAATTAGATTCATAGTGCAGGAAATCAGGTTTAATCTTAAAGGACACATTTGTCAGCCTCAAATCCAACTATTATGAATATTAATTACTTAAATCAAATCATGTGCATGTAAGCATAGTTAAAACATTTCCTATGGCTCTTAGCTGTGATAAATATTTTAGCTGACCAACGACCGTTATGTGACTGTGGTAAGTGATTATATACTACGACTGTTTATTTTTAACTATAACAATTAACAGATTCAATACTAAATTTCTTCTTACAACACTATGTATTGAATGTTTATGTGATTACACGACGGCTAAAATGTGGTAATTAAAGTATGAAAAATCAGACAACATATATAACAGTAATTGAGAAACACATAGATACACAGACACACCAATTTTAATTTGTGACTGCAAAAATCAGACAGCACATACAAGAAAACATATATGTAACTGATAAATAAGATAGTACATGGAAGTTACATAATTTAAAAACAAATAGACTGGAATAATAGATCAACATTTATTACGAAAAATAATTTTGAAAAGGAAATTAATGTTGTAATACATAGTTCATAAAGCTTGCATTTGTATTCACCCTGGCAATAATTAATATTTTCACCTAATTAATCTTTTTACCAATTGAAATTCATTATTCGTTGAATTAATAAATGCCAGAATAAATGAAAATTCATTATTTTTCAAAATTAATTAACGTCCTCAATGACCAAATATACATAAGTAGATCTGGCAAATTAAATTCAACTGAATGGGAAGTATAACTGTACATAGCTTGCTCTAAATTTCGAGGTTTGTATGTGTTTATGTGTTACCAAACTAATTAATAATCCTACTTTTGAATGTTGTTAATGTTTTTTTGCTTAGTTTGTAACGAAGATCATATGCTTTAATTATAATATAACCAATTATATATACATACGCGAGAGGAAGTTGTGACGGTCATCATCTTGATTCTTGTTTATAAAATGAGCAGACGCTATAGACACAAACACAATATAAATTAAATGTTCAGGACATACATGCTACAAGTGCGACATGCTTAGGATTTAGTACACAATTGAATAATATTAGTTACAAAAATAAAATAATAGTATAAAAGTCATCACTAATTTAGAAACATGTATAGTTTTTATACAAAGACTCCTTCAAAGTCGTCTCAAGGTTATATTTTTCTTCGTAATCCCTTCAACTCAAAGCATATTGATTCAAGATCCAACCTTATTCTTGACTCAATTTATCTTCTATTGATAAAGTAGATGGAATGCCTATCTATATATACACACACACACGCTCCGCGCGTGTGTTTCTGATATAAAATCTAAGAAAATATATATAAAATGTGAACAAAAATACAAATATAATTAAAAAAGGCATTTATACTCGAAAAATATTTATATAACTTGAAAACGTCCGTACCATAATTATTTGCCTTCTCCAAATAATAATAGCGAATATCAAAGTATTGATAAATTCAAATAAAACTTCTAATTTCCAAATATTGATTACTTAATTGCATGGAATATATAAAAAGGTAAAAGGTAAAAGAAAATTTATCTGATCAAGAGTAGTAATAACAATTACTCCATGGTTATAGGCTTACAGCATATGAAATGTTGAATAAATATTCCATGCATGAGAAAGGAACTTCATGTGAATGAATGAAAAACATACATATATATATATATATATATGTATATATCAATAATCTAACAAGTTAACATTAATCAACTTACTTATAACACAAAAAGTATGGATCATTTTCATTTTTCCACTTATTGATTATTTATGCAAAAAAATTTCCCAAAAATATATATTAATCATGGATCATGATTATAGGAATTATATGTATATATATAAAAACTAGCTAGTACAACAGCAATTAGACAAAGGTACACATTGAACAAAGTGAAAAGTTACAATTTGAACTGAAAAAACAAATCCAGCTTATGTAATTCCTGGGATTTAATTGTTTGGTTGATAGAAAAATGATTTATTACACAAACAAAAAAGGAAGAATTTGTCTGAAAACACTACTTACTTGGAACTTGAGAATTCAAAGAGCCTTCCTTTCTGAGAAAAGATGATCAAAGCTACTTCAGCATCACAAAGCACTGAGAGCTCATAAGCCTTCTTCAACAGCCCATTCCTGCGCTTAGAGAACGTTACCTGCCGGCTCGTCGCGTTCTCGATCCGCTTCATTTGCACCTTCCCCCTCACCATTTTTTTAATTAATTTCACCTGCATATATATATAATTCAACGATTTCTCTTCAATAAATAAAACCCTTTTTTCATTTAATTTTTTTTTTAAAGAAAAATTCTCACCAGAATCTTGTAAGAAAAAGAGAGCCCAGAATGTAAAAGTGAGAGATTGATAATGCAAAGAAGAAGAAGAAGGAGAAGTTTGGGATTGGGAGGTTCAAAATTTATGTAAATAAGTACCCTAAAAACCCTAATAAATTACATGCCAAAAATTCAGACAGCTACTCAATTAACAACACAGAAAGGAAGCTATACAACCTCAGAACCCTAGCTAGCTTTCAAGAATTATTACTTGAGGAAAAGGGCAACATATATAGTGAAGTGATACCAGAATAGTACAATGAAATAGGAAACAAATTCCAGCTGGAATAAAATCAAATGTTACTCTCCATCAATTAATTATGATCGATCCATCGATCCTGCAGCATAAATATAAATAGTTATTTGTTCAGACCTGAAGACTAATATATCAGAAAACCAACAAAAGGGTTCGAATAAGGAGAGAAAAAAAGCAGATAATAGAACATATATAGAGAGGACTGATCTTTAAATATCTCAAAATTCCGACAATATTTCAACTGCAAAACAATCTCTTTATCTTCAGACCACTGATGACAGAACCAAACATTTCCTTATTCATCGTTTTATCTTTTATTCTCTTTGTCTTCTCCTCTCCCAAGTTTTTGCCCTCAAAAAGGGAAAGAGACATAAGAACCTCGACACAACGGGTGAAATTCACTTTTTTTTTTTTTTATCCTTCTTTTTTTTCAATTTAAAAAAATACGATAAATTACGTCAATATTTTCTGATATTAGACATCTCATATTTTTTGCGAAATTATAAATATACTCTTTAAAGTTGTAGGTGTAATTACAATTATGCTCCTTATTCAAAAATAAAAATTTGCACAGATACTCCTCAATGAATGTACTTGTAATTTTATAAAAAACACAACATATTTTTATATTTGAACCTAATTTTAGAAAAGGACGTAAGTGTAATTTACCCCTAAAAAGTATTATAATTTTTTAAATAATATAATGAAAAAGAGGAAATAAAAAAAAATGAACTGTTTTTGCTTCTGGGTTTTTTATCTTGTTTTAGAAAAATGTAAAGAAAGGGGAAATTATGATGAGTGAGGCAACGCAAAATAAGTAATTTTAATGATGTAATTGGTGGCAGTAAAATGGATTTGGTGGGGGGCAGGGGGGGTTGGGGGTTCGAACGTCAACATCTAATGTACGATGACGTGATGTCCAACGAATTGGGGTCTGACAGCACATCTTTTTTTGTTAATGGAACATGGTACACCTCGACCAATGGGGATGGAGCTGGTTACGTGGCTTCCACTGTGTGGCTAGAACACAAAAATATTATTATTATTTAGGAAGAGTATTTAATTTCTAGTTCTGGTTTCTAATAATAGAATTAAAGAGTATTGAATTGAACTTGTGCTGTGGTAATTTAATTGCTCCTCCTATTTTTCACAATATTATTGTTTCTTTCATATAAAAAATAAAAGATGTTATGGTTGATTTTTATTTTAAAAAATAAATAAAATCTATATTTGAGGACTTATTATGTAGTTATATGTTAATTACGGTTAATGAATGAATGAATAAATATATATATATATATATAGATTCTTCAGGGGCACAAAAGTAATTTTACATCGACTCGTCACCTGGTGAAGAGTGCTAGCCACAAGACAAAAATACCCTTAGCAGAAATATATCACATCTCATTCCTTTTTAAATTGGCACAAGTCTTGTTTGGTTGTCTGAAAAAAAAAAAAAAAAAAAAAAAAAAAAAAAAAAAAGCTTTTTCTCTATTTAACTTCGGAGATAAGAGTAATTAATTAAAGCTTTGAAAAAAGAAGCAATAAATTCTAATACTACTTAGAATTGGTACTATAGACACCAATAGGATTGTACGGTCACTGTTTATTTATTTAATACGAGTACAATATAGTAGAAGTATGTATACTGTATAGTAGGCAGAGGTTGTGACTATCATCGCTTCTTCAGTTCTCACCTAGTTTTTTCAAATTAATTTTGCCTATTTAGAGATGTGTATTTCTCCATGTTTGAATTTTGAACTATATACAAATGAAATTCTAGAAAAATATTTTTTAAAAAAAGAATATTAATGAATTCACCGTGAAAAAAGATAAATATCAATAAATAAATCATTTGACAAATATTCAAGTGTCATCGATTATACATATTAGGGATAGATATTACAGTACTGTTATCCTATGAAGTTTGATGTAATTATATGTAAATTCATTGTGATTTGAAAAATTACGTCTAATACCCTTGACATAAATGGATTCCTCGATTAGTTAAAATTCACGAAATTTTTTATCCGCAAAAAATAAATAAATAAAAATCCATCACAAAACCGTTGCAAAATCTTGGCGCAAATTTTCTGTCACGATAAAATATTCTTTTTATAGTGTAATTAATTTGAAAAAAATGTGATGTAGAGTAGACTAAAGAGTGATATTATTAATTGATCATGAGCCCTTAATTAATTAATTAGGTATAGTAGGTTATATATTTTATTTTATTTCATTCATTTTATAAATAATTTTTTGATTGGTCTTAGGAGGAGGAAGTTGACACATGATTGATTAATTGTGCTGCAACCTTTTGGATAATATTAATTAATTAGGGTTTGGTCTTTTGTCCAAGTATAGATATTTACTCCCATTTGGGGGACCACTTTGCCCTATATTGGACAATTTCGATTGCAATATTAATGATAAGATGCTTTTGTTTTAGGGTTAATGTAATATATCCCCTGTCAAATTACCGATTTGCCCCCATTTGTATTAAAAAATATCCACATCAACCCTCCAACCAAATATAACTATGTATTTCGTAACAAAAAGACTAAAGTATCCCCATCTAATCTTATATTTTACGCCCAACCTTTTTTTTCTTCTTTTTCTCCTATTTATTTTTTTTCTATTGATTAATTCTTTTCTCTCTCTCTCCCTCCCTCCTATATTGCTCGTATTCGATAATATAGTTTATTGTTGATAAGGCTTAACTTAATTAACGAAGCTGATCAAACACCACGACGACATGATTATGGGTTCGAATTTCACCATTATATGAATATTGATCTACTTTAATAGTAGTTGTTGGTTATAGATATTTGATATTAATAATGGTTAATCACCACTAGCACACACGTACAAAAATTAAGAATTGAAATTAACATGTACTTTTCTTTTTGGAGATATAATTAAGATGTACTGTTGATTAGAAAAAAATGAGGTAATTGACAATAAAAAATCAATTACACATCCGCAAACATATATATATATATACTAGTTGTCATGGTATGCTATTCCTGCGTGCATATAATAAATAATATTTTATATTTTAAAATATATATGAATAAGAAAAAATATATATAAACTAATACATCATATTTCTAAAAAAGAAAGAAGGCCAAAAAGAAAAGAAAGTCAACTTAGGGGTTTTATTTGCATAACAATAAAATTGGTGTTGCGGTATCATAACCGTCATTTGTGAGAGAGAAAAAAGTCTTTTCTTTTCATATACTATAGATATATAATTAATTACTTAGGGATGCATGCAGCATCCATATTTCCACATTTAGGCAATTAATTTACGTAAAATACCACGTTACATCACTTTCAGGCCCCCAAGATTTCTAAATCAGGGACCGGACTTACTAATGTGGGAGTTCGGCGTAATTAATGAAGAATTAAGGTTTTCTGGTTTCAGCTATTCAAATTTTGGACCACCTATACATAGATATACATACACACACAGCCTTTTCGTTTTAGGGTTTGCCCGGAGTTTGGTCGATGCTGCCTCTTCCCTATATATTATCTCTATAGTTTACTAAGTTTCTTCATTAATTGCAAACTAATCCTCTAAAAAAAGGAACATCTTCTTAGTACAACCTGGCTTGCTCTATCTTACAAGCAAAAACCTCGTCGCCCCATGCAATAAATTTAAGCTAATTACTGAAGAAAATATAATCCCGACTAATTTAATTACTTGTTAATCATTTGATGAGTAATTTAATTTGACGGGATCGTTTCAATTGTGTATGATGATATAAGTATTTTATTTTATAATATTATCATATATAGTTTAATTTAGTAATTTCCGACACAAAATTAGAAGAAAGAGGGGGGGGGGGGGGGGTTGAATAAAATGAGTTGATAGGTTTTGTCCCTTTTTTTCGTGTTGTGAATAATGAAATAACACATTAATAGAACTAAATTTCTGGCCCTAATTAATAATAGTATTGGGGTACATTAAAAATTATTTGGAATAATGTTGTCCTTCTTGGTAATAAAATTAAAGCGAGGCTATGAATGTAATTTTGAAAGGTGTAGGGAGTTGGATCTGAATTGGTACCTCTCGCTGCAAATTTTGGATAAAACGCATGTCCTTAAACATTTTTATAAATGACACAAATTATCATCCTTGATTTGTTTTTTTTAATAAACTAAATCGAAAAGTAGTGATGGCCGTATATATGGCACCCCGCACCCTGCAAACCCCGTCAGGGAGGATTGCCAGATCATGTGAGAATGTATGTTTAATCCTATTAAACGTCTTGTCAAGAAATTGAACCCACTTTATTAGTATGACAACAATCGTCTGACTTTAACCTGTAGATCACGACGACTGAAAGTTGATTTTTCCATTCTAAATTATATATCACCATTAGTGAAACCTTTGTTTATTGAATCAAATCTTCCGATCAATTATTAAATAAAACATGTAATCCTAGTAGGTTTAGAATCCATCACATTTCATTCTCAATCCCCATCGTACATCAATTCTTGGGCCGACCCTTTTTATCGGGCCTCGTCAAGGTGGACTCATGTTCCTCATGTTTGAGGCCCAAAGAGCCCATTTTCACAGTAAGATGGATTTGTTCGGCCCATCTAAAATTGAACAGATCCGAATAAGGCCCATTGGTTTTCCTCCAAAGGTGGAAGTCTCTTCAGACAAAGCAGACAATGAAGAGGACAATGGGAGACAGGAAAAGAACAGCGATTACAAACAAGAAACCGAAAACTGAGTGGCCAGCCATAGAACCCAAGTCTAATCTTCGCATAAATCGCCTCAAAGACGACGATCTGATTACTGTGAGTTGTCTTTACCATTTATAATCACCAAGATGTTCCTTTTATTTCTTGATTTTGTTGTGGTTGCAATGGGTATTCAGTTTTGTTTCTTTAAATTTTGTAATATTTCAAGATTCATGTCTATAATTCTTTATGGTTTTGTGCGGTTCAAAATTCATGCTTTATCAAGATTTTTCCGTGTTTTTGCATTTATCCTTTGCCTTCTGTTTGTGTGTAATAGAGATGGAATTGGATAGTATCATTTGTTGGAATAGTTGGTTTTGAGCATTTTCATATGGACAAACCATCATTTGTCCTTTGCTGTTGGTTCTTGTGAACTCATCTGATAATGGTACCTTTTCTTGCTCCTGTATTTTGGTCAAGGTATTCAGATTCATAACTATTTTACATCTGCCGAATCGAGAGCATTTGTAAATGTTGCGGAATCAATTGGTTTTGTTCACCAAGGGAGTCTTGGCCCAGCAAAGGGAGAAGCTTATAGAGACAATGATCGAATATCCGTCAATAGTCCTCTTCTTGCAGAAGCCATATGGGAGGCTGGGCTTAACAAATTCTTTTCTGATTTTAAGATTCGAGGAAAAGTTGCAGTTGGGTTGAATCCAAATATAAGATTTTACCGGTAAGCGGCACTTTTTGTATCTAGTATAACTACAAACTATCGTCTGAAGTTGTCGTCCTACTAATCCTTATTGACTTGGATTGTGCTTACAACGGACCTTCATTCACTGCAATGATGTAAGCTGAAGGGTGGAGCATGTTTGTATAGCTAATTTCAGAAAATTAGGATTTTAGTTCTTTTAGTCTATCGTTGGTTGGGCTTTGAATACCTTCTTTGTGGTGACATATGTAATGATGAGCTATCTTTTTGGTTAACTTCTAAGAATTTATGGTCTAGGTACACAGCTGGTCAGCGATTTGGACGACATATTGATGAGAGCATTGATCTTGGAGATGGAAGACGTACGCACTATACTTTGTTAATCTATCTAAGTGGTGCTCCTAGTAAAACTAATGCCAAGTCAAAAAACGACAATAGTTCTCAAGATTCTTTGGAGCCACTTATTGGAGGAGAGACTGTTTTCTATGGTCCTAGAAATGCTCTGGTTGCCGAGGTACTCACTTGATCACCTTTTATGTTATATGCTCTCTATCTCTTTCCGTACCTCCCATATAGGATTAGTATATTAGGTTTTTAAGAATTCAGACACATGTGGAATTTTTCTGAAATTGGCTAAAAATCCTATTTCAATTCCTTTGATATTTCAGTGTATTGGTATGAGTCTTGCTTGAGCTTTTAACCAGAGTAGTTTACTAGTGTTAAAGGATTCTAGAGTGATTCCCATATTCTCGTCTTATTTCCAAAAGTGCACTCATAACATTACAGATTCCTTGAAGGCCTTTTCCTGCAATACTTGAACCATAGACGAGTTACTCCAATTAGATTCATTGAACTTGTTTGGGCTTAGATACGAACTTTAAGTTTTAACTAAAACCAATGGGGTCTTACTGTATTCACCAACATAAGTTTGAGATTGTTAACGTATGGATGTTAGCAATTTGGTGAAGGCATTACCAAAAGTCATCAGGAAGTACCTCTCTAGCTTTCTGTTACGATCATTATATGTTTGGATCCATAAAATTGAATTTTGGAAATTGGAGTTGATAAAATCTAGTGATGTTGAATATACTTATTCACAAGTGCAATCCCTTAGCTTCTATCAGCTCATGGTTGATGCAGAACACTCTGTAAATGTATAACCTGTTTTTTCAAAATTGTTGAAGGTACCTCCGACAGAAGGGATGGCTCTGCTTCACATTCATGGTGCTAAGTGCATGCTACATGAAGCTCGAATAGTGAGTAAGGGCATCAAGTATGTCTTACGATCTGATGTTGCATTTGAATAGGCCATGTAGTAGTGAGAGTCACCTTTTCCTCGGTTCTTGATTGTATCCCCCAATTTGCCCTTTTATTTCTATTCCAACATTCTATGCAACATCTAGTCTCATATTCCGTGTTATCTTGAATTTTTCGTTCTTTATCTGTACAAACGTATGTTGGATGGAAATGAATATATATTCTACTATTGACGAAGAGCATAAAGAGTCGAGGGTTGTGAACTCATGTCTTGTGTGCCTTTGTGTACTAATTAATGAAATCCACCTCCTTTCTTAGGAATCATCATAACTCCCTTGCCCTTTTATTGTGTTCGATGCGTTACATATAATCCATTCCATGTGGACAGTTGGTAACATTAGAAATTTGTGAGTATGTTTGTGTTCTGTTTGTAAAGACATGAGAGGTAATTGTAAGGCTTTCTAGAGCAGTTTGGATTTTCTCTTCCAACAGTTATGTGCATAAAACGGTATCATGTATTTTATTTAAGGAAAGATTTTGTACACGTGATATACGTACATTAAATTGAGTACAAGATACAATATGGTTTACAACATAAAATAGACTTCTTGTAATCAAGATTTTCAGAACCGTATTGATCCAGTCGTGGGCCCGGTGGTCTGCTTCTGGGTGAAAACCACTTCAGTCAAAACCGTCCGCCTAGTAACTGGTCAAAACTGGATTCTGATTTTTTTCTATTTTTTTTTTTAAAAAAGAGGGAAAGGTGAATATTGAAGAAAGGAAGAAGGGGATAGGATTTTGTATGCACTTGCAGCCGCCACGGCCTTCCCCTTCCAACTTTGAAGTTCATGTAAAGCAACTTTGAGCTTCAATTCCAACTCCAAGAAAACAAGCGAAAATCCTTTCAAGGCTTAGAAATCCTCCATAACGACGACTCCTGCGATTTTGGCATCACTTCACTTGGTCTATTTCTGAACAGAGTCTCCTCAAGCTGCCGATACATGTAAACCTGCTGGCGACGGTGCGTTTGTATGAACAGACTATTATGGGTCTGGATCTGGATGTGGGAAGATTTGGTTGATGAAGTTTCCAAAATTTTCTTAACTAGCATTTTTGGGTTAGCATTCATGTGCTGCAGAAGGTTCTGATATTTTATGTTTTGTTGGGTTAAAATGTTTGGGTTTTGAGGGTAAAGCGTGATCATCTCAGTTTTGGTTAATAGAGGCTGAGTTATCAACTTGACCACTTTTGTATGTATTTATGTACTTTTGTTCTAATTGTATACTTTCAGGTATTTTAAGTTTGCTCTTCTTTTTAACAAAATCAATTGATGCATACTATTTTTTATAACTTTTTACATATATATCATGAGATAGCATTTATCTCCTGAACGAACAAGGGTAACAATTACCAACCCCCCCCCCCCCACCCCCCCCCCCCCACCCCTCCTAGAACTAAGGACAAAAACTCAAGAACATTGTACATTCCACCCATAAAAAACCGGCTCTCCATGTTTCCCTCAGTTCACGACTCTGCAATTCACCCTCACCTCTCCACTCTCAACCACTCCGACATTCCCAAGCCTCACCATCGCCGGACCAAACTCCCAGAAAAACAAGCGCCGGTACCTCGCGAACGCCTCGACCCTCCACCGGGTCCTGTAATCCCCCAACAGCGTCTGATCCGACACCAACAACCCTTTCCCTCCAACAATCCGTTTATAATAGTCGTTGTCGAAACCCAAACCAGTCGAATCCAAGTTCTCACCCGCATTAGGATCCTTATTGTGTTCGGGGCACTTGCTCTTCAATTCGGTGGCGAATTCCGGGTCGAGAGTGGGATCAGTGTCGTGGGCCGCGCTGAAGTTGCGGAGACGGTAGTCGAACTCGGAGCAGCGGGAGCGGCCGAGCGTATGGCCCCCGGAGAGAGTGACCAAGTCTTTGACGGAGAGGCCTCTCTGAGAGAAGCTCTGGATGAGCTGAGATGTGTTGTCGTGGGAAAGCGGTAGGGTTTTGGTTTCTTCTGCTCTCGAGATTCTCCCGTCTTTCCTGCCTTTCAGCACGCTCCAACTGGGACCTCCGGACTGGAAGAAGTAAATTAGACTTGGAAAAAGTGTTTTTTTTTAAAAAAAAATAAATAAAGAATTGGAAAGAGAGAGATGTTACTATAACGACGACGTCCCTTGCAGCAATGGCTATTATATCTGCACAAGAGACCGTTGCGGGGCAAGATTGCTCGAGCATTGTTTTGACATCATCAATCACGTTATATGCGGCCAGTGAGAGGTTGATATGACCGTCCTTCTCTGCTTTGTTCTCCGGGGTCGAGTCTAGCAACACCGATGCATCGCATCCCTATGTATATATATCATCAACCAAAAATACATACACATGCAGATCTTATACATGTATTTTAAATTATTATCCAATGGTGGTCGGTGAATTCAGGATCATAATATTTCCAAGAATTTTTTGCATATAGCCTTTTGTCCTGATTAATTGTTATGATTAAAGTAAAAAAGATTATCCACAATTGATCTGGAGGCTGTTGTGTCATAATTTCAGACAAGATTAAAACCATGGAAAATGATGTTCTGATTGTAGTTTATAAAACCCGATAAAGGTGTCGATGATCGCCTGACAGCACTAACTGTGACAAAAACTTTAACATTGATTTATTTGACTGTTGTCTATAATATTGATTTATCATAAAATTTTATGTCGTATTCATTTGTAATATAGGGAACAATTCATAATAATTGGGGGGTTTGTGTGCGTATGAGAGAGAAAAGGAGGGAGTACCCTAATGAAACAATCGTGGAAGAACATTCTGAGGATACGGGCAGGAACTTTGAGATCATTAGCGGTAGCATTACGAACACTTGTGTAGATGATATCTTCAACTTGAGGGCAAGTCTTCTGATAATAATTGGCATCAAGAATCGCTCCCGAGAGAGAAACTCTAACCAAGATAAGCAAAACGTTCAAAGAAAAAATCATTTGGAGAAGATGAAACCAAACCTGTATGCCAAGAGACGATGAAAATGTTGTAATAAGAAGAATGTGGTATTTATAGTTGTCGGCTATAATATATATGTGGGTGTTGTGCATGGAACTTTACTTGTGTATTTTTATGTTACTCATGTTATGTGAAATTCTATAAAATACGTACAAAATAGGCGTATATTTGCTGTGCTTTATGACCAAGCATTCCCACCTTTCTCTAATTGCATGTCTTAGACCGAGTCACCGTACCCTATATATGCTAAATTTTGTGCAGACATATTTATATGACAAAATTAATCAAGACAAATATATTAAGTTATATTTCTTGTGTTTGAATCCAAATTACAACCTAATTCGATTTATTTTTCTTGAAAAGTTTAATTCGATGATATGATGATTTTCATAAATTATAATTATTGTTGGCGCAAAATTCCTTTATTTTATGGATATAGAGTGTATAGCTTAATCGGGAAAGGGGTCCCTCCTTGAGATGGATGAGGTGGCCTCAATGGGACGGATCTCCTCATCTACTCTCTACACCTCTTGAGGATTCTCTTTCCTGGGGACGTGACACATCCCCTAACAACTTTATGATAACCTGCGGCGTCACGATAGCCCCTGGGGATGGGGCTCTATGTTGTGTCCTCTCTTCCTTCCTTTTGTCTGAAAAATCCCACCAACATACATAGAATTCTTATCTTTGTCACTTTTATCTAGCAATTATCCATAATATTCCCGCTTTTCTCCATATTTTCATCCATTGTATTGAATGCTCGGATATAATGTCTTCCCAATTACATTCAACCCATCTACCTCTCTCTACTCCATTACAAAGTGGTGTGGTTGTACCTCTCTAGCTTTCTATTACTATCATAATATGTTTGGATCCATAAAACTGAAATTCGAAAATTGGAGTTGATATTGAATATAATTATTCACAATTACAATCCCTTAGCTGGCTTTTTTCAGTTCTTGATTGATGCCGAACGCTCAGTAAATATGTATAACCTGTTTTTCCGAAATTGTTGGAGGTACCTTGCCCTTTTATTGTGTTCGATACATTGCATATAATCCATCCCTTCGGACAATTGGTAATGTTAGTGATCGGTTAGTAACATGTTCTATTCCAAAGACATGGGAGGTAATTCTAATGCTTTGTAGAGAAAATTTAAACTCGGATAGGATTAACTGATTAACTGATTTGAACTAATTATATCATAAGTGTAATATAGTTACCGTTTGATTGGAGAACAGTTAAAGAAAGTGATTTAACAAGTGTGTCGTACTTATTACGTGATTAGCTTAGTTCGATTAAATTTGATTGGTGAAGAATTTTCTACTTTTTAAAGGGCACATCCTTGTACTTACCCCATTATTTCGACACGCACTTAGGAAAAACACAAGCTAGAATTAAGAGTAAGTATCCAATTTCATTCCTTTAAAGTCCATACAACAATGTCCACAAGGAGGGAAAAAAAGAAAAAAAACTCAAGAACACATAGTACATTCCACTCAAAAGATTCACTCAATAAAAAACCTGTTCCCCATTTTCGGTCAGTTCACAACTCTGCAGTTCACCCTCACTTCTCCACTCTCAACCACTCCAACATTCCCAAGCCTCACCATCGCCCCAGCAAACTCCCTGAAAAACAGGCCCTGATCCCTTGCAAACGCCTCGACGATCCACCGGGTCCTGTAATCTCCCAACAACGATTGATCCGACACGAACACACCTCGACCTCCAACGATCCGTTTGTAATAGTCGTTGTCGAAAACAGAAGCAGTCGAATCCAAGAACTGACCCGCATTGCGATCCGTATTGGGTTTAGGGCACTTGCCCTTCAAGTCGGTGGCGAATTTCGGGTCGAGAGTGGGATCAGTGTCGTGGGCGGAGCTGAAGTTGCGGAGGCGGGCTTCGAAGGAGGAGCAGTGGGAGAAGCCGAGAGTATGGCCGCCGGAGAGTGTGACCAAGTCTTTGGCGGAGAGGCCTCTCTGAGAGAAGCTCTGGATGAGTTGAGATGTGTTAGAGGAGGGAGCTGGTAGGTTTATGGTTTCGTTTGCTCTCGAGATTCTCCCGTCTTTTCTACCTTTCAGCACGCTCCAACTGGGGCCTCCGGACTGGAAGAAGTAAATTACAAGTGGAAAAGGCAGATTGAAATTTCCCTTACAAACTTTATTTCATTTAATTTAAATACTGCATGTGTAAAAAAGAAATTTAATAAAATCTATAATTTTTATACATATAACGTATGCATATAAAATGAAGTAAAAGATAAAATATAGTTTGCAACAAAAAAAAAAAAAAAACTGAGTTTATTATATTTTTATTGAAGAATTTATGGAAAGAGGTAGAGAGATTACCAGAACGACCACGTCTCTTGCAGCAATTGCTATGATATCAGCACAGGAGACAGTTTTAGGGCAAGACTGTTCGAGCTTTGTCTTGGCATCATCGATCACATAAAATGCAGCCAGTGAGACGTTGGGTGGACCGTCCTTCTCTGCCTTGTTGCCCGGGGTTGAGTCCAACAATACCGACGCATCACATCCCTGTATATATATCGTCAACCAAATATATATACATAGATTTTGTACACATATTTTTAATCTTATCAGATGGTGGTTGGTGAATGCTGGATCATGATATTTCCTAGAAATATTCTCACAAATTCATGGTCACTACAAATAATATAATTTTTATTATGATTAATTATCATGATCAAAAGTAAAAAAATGATTATCCACAATTGACGAAAAGTTATTTTGTTAGTAGACGGGATAAAACACGATAGAAAATTATGTTTTGACCGTAGTAACAACAATATAACAAATGCATTTATCTTAACTAAGACAATTGTAAATTCTTATTGATTTGTTGACCTGATGCTAATAATATCGATTTATGATCATATTTTCAAGTCATATTCAAGTGTGCATGCATGTGTGTGTGTGAGAGAGAGAAGAGAGAGAGTACCCTAATGAAACAATCGTGGAAGAACATTCTGAGGATGCGGGCAGGAACTTTGGGATCATAAATGGTAGCATTTCGAACAGCTGTGTAAACGATGTCTTCAGCCTGAGGACAAGTCTTGTGGTAATAATTGGCATCAAGAATCGCTCCCGACAGAGAAACCCCAACCAAGATAAGCAAAACGTTCAAAGAACAAATCATTTGAAGAAGACGACCCATAATTAGTTTTATCTATTAAATTTTGTGTATTAATAAAACCAGAACTATTTACGAAGGGGACGATGAAAGTGTTGCAAGAACAATGTGGTATTTATAGTTCACTTCTGATGTGTGTGTTGCATGGGGCTTTACTTGTAATACTTTTAAGTCACTCATGTTATTCGAAATTCAAAAAAAATACGTACAAAATGGGCGTAGATTTGCTGTTCTTTACGACCAAGCATTCCCTAATTGCATGTCTTAGACCGTACCCTATGCTGAATTTTGTTCAAACATTTAATTCTTAATTTTTAAAAAAAAAATTATCCTTCATATTACAGAATAAATTAGATAAATAATGATAAATGTTCATTTAATTTAAATTTCTTGTGTTTGAATCCAAATTACGACATAATTTGATTTATTTTTCTTCATAAGTTTAATTTGATAATATCATGATTTTTTCATAAAGTATAATTTATATCGTTGAATTGAGCACAGAAATCCAACAATTCTTTTAAATCTAATGGTTTTATTATTATTAGTTTTTTTCCTGAATATATATATATATAAGCTTTTCGCTCTAATTTCAAACTATATATATAAATACTACTGTTTCTTTTTTAATTTTTATTTTTGTGTACATTATATAATTCCCCATAACATTTTTCTTTATTTGGTATGTATTAATTTGCAAGACATGGCAATATACAAATAGATATATCAAAATGTTCGTAGTGGATTGGTGGTGACTGTTAGTCCGTGTCAATCAGGTTGGTGTGTGTGTGTGTGTGGCTCTCCTGAAACTCAAAGCCAAATATTTGGTGAGAGATAGATGGATGGGAGTACGCTAATATTTAAATACACTTTGTACTGCATGCGCTTATGGTCTTTTTTTATTTAAATTCCTTTTCATAAACACTTTTGTACTTTATTACTACACTTTGGCGCACTCACCAATAATAAAACTTACAACTTCTTTAATTAACTCATCCCGACAACGTTCGGTCAAAATATGGTTTTCAAACTAAATTTGAATTAGTGGATGCTTCCAATAGGAGTGGGCAATATTATACGTAAAAGGGTAGAGATTCATAAAATGGTAGAGGCAAATAATAGAGTTTTTTTTTGTATATTTTCGTTAATCTATGAACATAAATTAACATCTCAATCAAAAAAGAATCAAGAGAAAAAGAAAGAATCGAAATTGATCAATAAATTTTTTGAAACAAATCAAATGAAAATGAAAGATCAAACTTAAATCATGGATCAATAAGCCCTCTCAGAGACTTTCTTAAAGAGGAACAAGCCAAAAAGAATCAAAATGTCATTCGAAAATAATAAAATGTCCAAATTAACGTTTCAAGGGTTCGCATCATTTTAAGTAACCTGACCGGCCTGACTTGGCAACCCGTAATGATGTCATTGATCTAGAGCACATCTTACCGCTATTTTATGGCTATGTGGGCCTGTACGGATTCTGGCACATAAGCTTCTATAAATACATGGAGAATTCATTACATAAGTATGCATTTATTACTATCAGATCACACTTTATGACCCCTATAACCTCGAACCTTATATTAATTTTTGGAGAGTTTTAGTTTAGGGTCACCTCGACTAGTCTAACACTTTGTGTGCAAACCAACCTTACTTATTCAGTTTGAAATACTCATCAAACACATACTCCAGATCATCATCAGGTCGTTAGGGACCTCAAACAAGATCAAACTTCATCTTTCTAATTTGAAATTAGTAATTTGTTTATATACATAAATGTGTAATAAAATATTCTTTTAAGTGTACCTGCACTTAACATAGATTTTAAATAAAAATGGCATGCCCAAAATTACGTGATTTTGATATTTGGAGAAAATAGTAATAGATCTCAGCTCATTAATGTATAATTATGATGTGCGTAATTTGAGCTGGAAATATGTTTCTCTCACTTTATGAATATGCTTCTTAAATGGTATAAATACACTTGAATTGACAGGCAAATTTTTAATTTTATTCGGACGTAATTTTTTAATTTAACTCAACAATGATATCTATTGGATTCGATCTGTTTTACATTCTAACACTGCATGAATGCAGAAAATACATCCTTAACTTTGTATACACTTACAGTCAATTTTATTACAAAAACTACACACATATACATAATATATATACACACACATACCCACGTGTGTGTGTGTGTGTGCAGGTTACCAGTGCCTGATCGACAACTTGGAGGTTGAAGGCACAATCTTTAGGACAAGACCCGGAAAGACATCATCCGGGTCATGAACATGCGGGTTCCTCTCTACGATGTAAGGATCGCCGCATTTCTCACTTATGCTGTGGAGGGTTTCGCCGTCTCCGACGACGTATATCTCCTCGCAGGGCCGGTCCACCAGCTGAGATATTATTCCCCTCACCGGTTCGTCTGCGACGGCGTCGTTTGTTGAGCTTATTAGGATAATCAGAGCTATCAAACCTATTGCGCAACAGACTGAGGCCGCATCGGCTGCAGCCGCTGATGCTTTTATGTAATGTCTGTAGTTGGAAGAAGACGGCATCTCCGCCGGGAAGAGCGGCGGCGGCGAGGGAGGAGGAGAGGCTGTTGTTGAAGGTTTTGTGAAGTACTGTGGAATGGTGGTGTGTATGTATATATATAGATGGTCCGCCGCCTACGTATAGTTTTGGGGTGGGAGGTACTTTTGATAGTGTGGGCAACTTGTTTTATGGGGAAAATTTCTTGCTAATCTTTAATATATATAATATGATTAAATGCAATTTAATCTGTATTATATTTGAAATGAGTAAATACTCTTTATAAAAAAAAAAACAAATTATTATCTTGTGCTTAAAAAATGAGGACAAGAAAGCTTCAAGTTGAAGAGAGAGGTCAAAGGAGGCGGCTAGGGACAATGGGCTATGGGCTATGGGTAGAGCAATGGACCATATGATGAGGAAGGGCATTAGAGTTGGGGTCTTGGCGTGCTAAAGTAAAGGGATTAGGATTAGGACATTTTTGGGCTCAACCCAAATATTCCTACAATAAAGACACATCTCCATAATCCAAAATTGGGTGGGAGCAAACACCAAGTCTTCTCCATTACATATTCAAAAGTGTCCAATATTTGAAAATTAATATAGTGGGTATTTCATTTTCAATTTATGAAATATGAGTATATAGATCAAACTGAAAAAAAAAAACCCTCTAAACGTCGTGTTTGTTTATCTTTCCTAAAAATCCTTGATCAGTTTTGTACAGTTGACGTGCATTATAAGATGTTTAACATTTCAGTGTGTTCCGTAACTTTTAACAACTATTCCTAATTATTTCGATTAAAAAGATATAAAAGTACGTTTATCTCTATAGAACGACGTGAGAGAGAAGGAATATCATAAACTGGAGTTTTGAGGGCAGTGAATATTTGGTTTTTAGAATTTTGAGATATTGTTGGAAGGCAGGATTTTTATACATGAAAAATATATTTATTATGTTAAAATAGATTGTTATTTTTTAAAAAATAAAAAAGTATAGTTTAGAATATTTGGGTTTGAGTCTGACCAAACTTATGATACTTGGATATTATTCTCATTTTATATTCATATAAATAATACTTTATGATTATTTGTGGTAATTCATTAATTACTGATTATCATCTTTGAATTAAGAATTTGATTAGTATTTTGTAAGTTTTTTTAATAAAATTACTTGTGATTACACGTTGTTTCTATATGTTTATAATAAATTATTTTAATATTTTTTAAAATAGATTATAAATAAAATTAATATTAATACTCAAAAAGGTACAACCACTCTGCATACATGTACAACTACTTGGCGGTGCGTGTTGCATAGAATCACTGGCTCGTGCTGTTCATTGGTTTTCCCATCGACCTCTCATGAAACTAGCCAGAGTGCGTTCTCGCCACTTCCCCATCTCCAAGACCGCCAAATCATATCCATTTTGCGATCGTCTGGTCCCCCGTGACCCGATCAGAGAGCTTCACGCCCACTTCATAAGAACACACCAGCATAGAAACCCGAATGCGATGTCAGAAGTTATCAAATCGTATGCTTTCAATCTAACGTCTATGCAGAAAGCCCGATGCGCTTTCGTCGAATTAGACCACCCCTCGTTGCCCATTTGGAATCACATGATACGTGGGTTGTCTCAAAGTGATAGTCCTCTTGATGCCCTCGACTTGTTTGATAAAATGCGTGAGCAAGGGATGCACGGTGATAACCTGACTTTTATATTTGCATGCAAAGCTAGTGGTAGAGTTTCGGATGTTTTATATGGAAAAAGAGTTCACGTTCATGTTTTGAAACTTGGGTTTGGGTCATATCTTTATGTGTGTAATGCTTTGATTCATATGTATGGTTCTTGTGGTGATTTGGGTTCTTCGAGGAGAGTGTTTGATGCAATGGATGAAAAGGACTTGGTTTCTTGGAACTCGTTGATCTGTGCGTATAGTCAGTGTGCAAAGTATGAGGAGGTTTTGGGTCTTTTTAATGTGATGAGAGTGGAAAATGTGAAGGCTGATGCTGTGACTATGGTGAAAGTTGTTTTAGCTTGTAATTATTTAAGTGAGTGGAAACTTGTGGATTCTATGGTGGAGTATATTGACGATAACTGTGTTGAAATTGACGTCTACTTGGGCAATACATTGATTGATGTGTGTGGAAAACGTGGCTCGATTGCATTAGCTCGAGGTTTTTTTGATAGAATGACTGAGAGGAATGTTGTTTCTTGGAATGCAATGATTATCGGTGCTGCAAAATCAGGGGATTTAACTGCTGCGAAGAAACTTTTTGATGAGATGCCAGAGAGAGATGTCATTTCATGGACTTCTATGATCACTGGATATTGTCAGGCCAACCAACATGATGATGCTATAAGGCTTTTCCAGGAGATGATGGCTGCTAAGGTTAAGCCTGATCAAATTACTGTAGCTAGTGTGCTCTCTGCTTGTGCACATTTAGGAAGACTTGATGTCGGTAAGGCCGTCCACGATTACATAAGCAATAATGGCATAAAATTGGATATTTATGTCGAGAATGCTCTGATAGACATGTATTGCAAATGTGGATCAGTTGAGAAGGCATTAAAAGTATTTGATGTAATGAAAGAAAAAGACTCTGTCTCATGGACTTCAGTCATCTCCGGTCTTGCAGTGAATGGTAATTCCAATCGTGCTATTGAACTCTTCTCGCAAATGTTAAGAGAAGGTACAAGCCCAATCCACGGAACTTTTGTTGGGATCTTGCTGGCTTGTGTCCATGCTGGTTTGGTGGATAAAGGATTGGAATTCTTCCGCAGTATGCAAAAGGATTATGGATTGGTACCAGAAATGAGGCACTATGGGTGTGTGGTAGACCTTCTTTGTCGGGCTGGCAACCTTCACAGGGCGTATGAGTTCATAAAGAATATGCCCGTATTTCCAGATATTGTTGTATGGAGGATATTGCTCAGTGCTTGCAAACTTCATGGTAATCTGATTTTAGCCAAAATTGCTTCGGAGAGACTTCTTGAACTGGATCCGACTAATGGAGGGAACTATGTACTATCATCCAACTCATATGCCAGTGCAGAAAGATGGGATGACGCCATAAAAATGAGAGAACTGATGGACAAGGGTGATGTCCTGAAGCCATTAGGTCAAAGTTCTATAGAAACAAATCATGAAATATCTGGACTTCCCGAAAACATGTTGTAGACTAGAATTTTTTAAGTTTTCATAACAAAGGACCAGGCGTAGAAGCTGCAAGCGGCAAGCTGGAGATGAACAGCCTGCCTGAAGCAGGAAGAAGGTTTCTCCACTTCTAACAGAAAGACTACTTTTGCAAGATATACAACGGTAGGCAGAATGAACTGACAAGTTTACAATAGCTTTTGCATTTCTCCTTTAGCCAATTTTCTATTTTATTTATTCATCATTTCGCACTCCAATCTATCTTCAACCTGAATTGTATGCCTGTTCTGTTGCAATATCCTGATTCAATCAACAGGATGTATCTGCATAAGTTTTGAACAAATTAGGAAAGATATGGACCAACTCTGACTGCCACTTCTAAGGTGGAAAAGTTTGCTGTGAGGGTGGATGACAGTCCCATTGCCTTGGCTGCTGTCAGAGGTCTGATATCGCACTCTTAGCTAATTTAGGAAATGTATCCACATTCAAGTATGGCATTCATTAGCTTCTCTTCTTTTTCCTAGATTTCCTTGTCATTTACTCGTATTACGGTAATTCATATGCTCAGACTTGAAAATTCAGGGAGGACGATGTGACAAGTATATCCAGGCGGGAGGACGATGTGACAAGTATATCCAGGCGAAAGAAACACATGGTCGCTCTGCTTTGAATTTCTGAGGAGTTGAAAGACAGATGTGAAGCTATTGACTACCCACAGGTTTGGATCTCCCAGGAGGAGGTTGAAGAAGCCTTTGAAACCAGTTTATAATCTGTAGCAGTTCAGCAAAATACAATGTTGTAATTAAAGAAAAGAAGCTAAGATTTGAACAAAAGTTCAGATGTCTGCGAAATGAATCCCCTTGGTTTTTTTGGAAATCCCAATTCCACATGTTGCTGTCTCAGAATGACTAGCTTATTGAAAAGTGGAGCATAAAATTTGCAGGAAATACGTTTCTGAACCCATAAGGTTGGACAAAAGAAAATGATATCAAACTTCTCATTACTAAATAGTACAAATGGCTCAATGCATTCGAGGCTTAATCATTCGCCATAATCACGTTACATGGAGGATAATCAGATGACTCAACCACCTAATTGGCCACCGGAGAGAACATAAATCAAAACTGGCATTTTCCATACTAGTACAATGGGAGAAAAAAGAAAAAAGTCGAGGCAAGAAGGGATTCTATATGGTTACTCTAAATGGCGACTCATAATGTGACAGTTGGTTCGGCCGACCACTTCCATACCCTCACTTGACCTGATCCATCACCTGTGAAAAATAGACCACCAGGACCAATCTGTATGGAGCGAACCTCTTTCTTCCCAAAAATCCTTCCTCTCTCAGAAAATCTGGAAGAACATAAAAATGTGTGACCATAGATTGATACATTCCATCAGAGAGATGCAAAGACATCATTTTTCCATGAATCATTTCGTAAGAGAAAGTGGCAGGGAATTCTCACGATGGCAAATCATAGACTCGGATGGAATTATCATTGCATGAGCATAGCAGCACAGGTTTGGCTTCTGAATCATGCATTCCGCACAGAGTGATTAGACCCTGAAGGAAAGTTATACATGTAAACAAACATATTTTTGTATCAACCAGCATTTTTTAAAGACAGGAAACTTGAGTTAGTATAGTTCCACTAGCACAACCATTGTTGTGCCACTGCTAAAGAAGACAGCTTATTTCTGACAGCAAAAATTACAACTAGGACTAAGAACAAGGTATTTCTTTAAAGATTTTACTCTTGTTTTAGATGCCAATTGATCGTTATAATTGTTCAGAATTCACCTAAGGGAAGTATAAAGAAGCTGCGGAAGAGAATTAAAAAAGCATACATGTTCCTCAGTATGGGTATATGTTGCTTCCAAGCTACCAGTCTCAGTTGCAACCCAAACCTACAGAAAGTTGGAAAACAAAAAGTATGAGGATCAATCATCATTTGCAAACATATTGAAGTCAACTATACTGCGTATGTTTAAGGAAGAACTACAAACCTTTACAGTTTTGTCCAAAGAAGCTGATAAAAGAAACTGATCCCAACACAAAACAGACATTACAACATCTGTGTGCGCCGCTAAAGTTTGTATGCACTGCAATGTTTCCAGGCTCCATACCTGAACATCGAACACAAAAAGTAAATGAAAAAAGTCATGAAAGATGATGCAGAAAAAATTTTCTAGGAAATTCTTCTGAAGAGAAATGACAAATGAATCAAGACCATGTTTCAAGAAACCAACTTACTCTTATAGAGTGGTCCATGGAGCCAGAGTACATTCTGTTACCTCCAACTACTAGGGTCACAACAGCCAAAGTATGACCCTTGAGTGATGCAGCTGGATCAAAGGAGTTGGTGGCTGCATTAAATTTCCATGCCAATATTGTCCCCTCCTGCAAAATATAACATTGAAAACACAAAGGGGTAGAGGTCATAATCTGCCACTGCCTGTGCAAGCAAGTGCTTTTTTCAGTGTCTCCACAGGGTAGCTCATTTCATAAACAACAGTATGAATCACAATCTAGTGCGCGTATGAGCCTATGAGGACAAATCAACATGAAAACTTTCATGCAGATGGATACACACAAATATTTTTTGTAGATTTTATTGAACTGAAACTATATTTGTGAACGGCAACTTCTACAAACAATTTACTGTTATATCAAACAGCACACATGGCTTGCACAAACATAATAGTAATACTGGCACAGAATGAAAGACACAAAGCACCTGAGTTCCCGCAAAGAGTAAATCACTGCCAACAACAAGTGAATAGACTTGTCCAACAGGTCCACTTAAACTGAGGTCTGCAGATATTTCAACATTCCAAGCCTAGTACACCACCAGGAATGCAATCATTAGAAATTGGACATTTATGAAGCCAGTCAACACAAAGATTAAGCAAACAGAACAAAACCACTTGTATAAAAACATACGAAGAGAGCAACCAATGGACTGATAACACAGCAATCAACTTACCTTGACAAGATTTGTTAAACCCACAAAAACCCATGGACCTTCACTTAGCATACAACCTACTGCACCTCCCAAATTCACCAGGCCTGCCAACTGTGGAAAGAAAAACCAGAAAGAAGAATGAAAAGTTATAACCACTCCAAGCATTGACATCAGAAGTTGCAAATGTAAATAAACAAATGTCCAGATCATATGTGTTCTGGTGATATCAGAGCACCTTGTACAATATCACATTTCGTCAATTGCTAAAACTTCTATTATTTGTAATAGTAGCTTCTGCAGACAATTATTGATGAAAACTCATAACCATTTTTGCATCTTTCTCCAGCTGTTAATGTAAAATACCTTAAGACATAGCATACATAAGAACTATTGTCATGAACACAAAAGCTGATGAGGGGAAAGACAAATAAGAAAATAAAAACTATCCAAACAACCTGACCAGATTGACAGTCCCAAACTCTAACAGTCTCATCTTGACTTCCTGTGTAAAGCTTATCTGATCCCGAAGGCAAAGCAATCCCAGTAACAACCTGATCAACAAATTCTGATATCATTCACAAAACTGAGACAACATGAAAACCGAACTACAATAATCAACTAGCTAAATGTCAATATGTAAATAACGGTATAAATCTAGTTAACAATGTCCCTCACAAGATCAAACCATTATGAACCCAATAGCACTCATTTATCCAAGAAAAAGAATTAGATAAAAAGAAATATCAACCACTACACCATACCAATAGAAATACAAACTGATGGACTTATTCAGGAAACCACCTGGGGTTACGGAAGAAAATAACCAAAAGATGAACAAACTAAAACTCCAACTGCATACCGCCAAACAAGTGCAAAATCTACAGCTAGGTAAATAATGAAAAGACAATCCAATGAAAGGAAAATCCCAGAAACACATCCAATTTTACTAAGCCAAACAATAAGATGAGAGTTGAAAAACATCCATTTATCAAAAATCAAGCATATAACCCATAATACATAACTCCGCCAACCACACATTGTTCATCAAGAAACACAAGCAATATACGAAAACCCACCTGCTGGTGTCCCTCAAGTGGCGCTAAAAGCGTAAAGCAATCCCCAGTAGACCACTGATGCAAATATTTACAATTATCACCGAATTTACAGCTTCCTTGTACCCAATGATTACACAATTTCTCGATCTTCTTCACAACACTCATATTACTACCAGCAGGCTGCTGGGACTTCACCCTTTCCCAGGTATTATTTTTATTAAAATAATTATTCCCACTCCTCCTGAGTCCTCCTCCACCGCCCCGATGATTATCCTCTGCCCCAAATCCCTGGTGCGCCCTCTTCCCATTTCCCACCGCGGGCAGTTCGCTGTGCAAAAAAGGGCACGGAAACCTCGTGCACTTCCCTTGTCTCCAGTGGAAACAAACTTTCTGCTGCTTATTACTATTGTTGTTACCATTACCGGTCGAAGACGATGGTCCGATTCTGTGGAAGACCCGCCTCCCCCCATCCACATCCATGATCAACTACACGCAAAAACTACGACAAAAACACAAAACGGGAATCCTACGTGTTGCTGATGAAGTTGTGATTGGTTTTTGTTATAATCGTGTGAGATTAGGTATACGGAGATCTTGAAGAAGAGAAAAGAGAGTGAGAGGATCAAAATTTGGGAGTTTGGATTGAATTAGTAACCCTAACTTTGACGATTGCAGCTCAAAGGTCAGGACTATGGAGTTTGGACTGTAGAGAAAGAGTGGAGAGGTGGAAGAAGTGCGAGTAGATTTATGTATTTGATGTTCTGGTGTGTAAAAGTGTGTAGATTTATGTTTCTCCTTTCCTTTTCTGCTTATAAAACGTTTTCCTATTCCAACTATCACACTAATCCTTTTATTATAAAATTATGATCTTTTTTCTTTAAATTCATTAGAGTTGTTTTTTTTTTTAATATTATAAACCCACAAAAATTGATTTAAAAAAATAAATATCAAACATTATTAGTGCTATATCAAACTATAAATCTACCATTATCATTTTTTGCATAAAAATTTTTAAATAATTTGCACTTCAATTATCACTGAGCTAACAATAAATCGCATAATATATATAGATATATATAAATCATATTACCAACATAGTTCTCGTATCAATTCAGTCAAGAAAATCGGACGTACATATTTGATTTAAAAATACAATTTTCACATTAATGGATAAAATTGATTTCCGAACTGGGATAACATACTTTTTTACCGACTAATTTCATGATCCTTGAAAAGTTTCAACTTTCTAACAAGATTCGTATAATAAAGATTGCAGAAGTAAGCAAGCAGCAAATTCAATTTCACTACCCTTGAAGTAGTCTTCAGAAGTAAAGTTCGGTTTCTAGGCAACAAATGTTATGTTAGAAGGCTATAAACAGACTGAACTATATGTCTTTCATACATTTTTACAACAATAATTACTCATAATTATTGTAAGAGTATCATACTCCCACTCTTTGGTATATTCTTCACTTTCATCATCATCCAATCTGGGAGATCATGCTCATCTATTCCTCTAAGGCTGTTATTTCTTGGTATAAAAAATATATATTACAAATCAAATGATGACATCATTATTCGCAGTACCCATCCATTTCCACCCCACTTCCTAACCCGACCCAAAACCTGACTTTTGATCTAACCCGCAAAACCCACTCCAAACCAATTGATGCCAACTAAACCAATTGAGTTCACGGCAATTCTTCGAATTATACTGAACCTGGAAGTTCGGTAATAAGATTGAGAGAGTGGAGACACGAATAATAGATGAAACAACCACATATAATGAACTGGAGAACAGGAAGGTAAAATTTCACTCAATTTCACTGCAGTTTATAGTGCTAGCACTTTTCTGCATTTAACAAAATGAAGTTCTATATAGGAACAAATACAGGCAATACTGCTGAAGTTACAGAGCTGAGACTGGACTTCACATTCTGATGAAATATAAAAACTAAAATGAAAATGAAACTCTCTAACCAAATAACAGCACAACTTTCACGAGTGATCAGAGCTGCAAACATGATAGCATATGCTGGCTGGTGGATTGTTAATGCAGCTGTTAAAATGTCGAATAACATCTAAGGTGTGCGCATTAGGGAACTTCTACCTCCAAACAAACAGTTTAAAAATCAAGCTGTATGGTTTGATATTAATGCACATATTCGCTAAAGAAGTACGGCTTAGTTCTTGGTAGAATGCATATTAATTCTAGTCAAGGTTTAGGAAAACATTTTTGTACAGGTTTCATAAGAACCATGTCTTGGCACATGAGAAAATAGCTTTACAATCGCCTCTTCTTGGGGGGGGGGGGGGGGGGGGGGGCGCAGTATGTATGCTGAAGATGTTCGACATAAACACCAATTCCTCAAGATGTTCGACATAAACTTGAGTATTTAAATAACTCTATCAAGATGCTTCGTCATATATTCCCAATACGTACCAACTGGAATCCAATCCAAAAGACCTCTCAAATAGAGCATTTTTTTCTCAAGAAGGAAGTCACTTCCAATGCTGCTGGCAGCATTTGATAAAACAAGAAATCACTTGGCGCAGTTCAACTGGCAAGTTTAAAGGCATCAATGAAGAGACCGTAAGTGAAACCCATCTTGAAATTGTTTAGAAGGGCAAGAGGGAAAGTGACCTTTGGACGGCTATAATAGAATCTCGTCACATACTCTGTGATTACAACACAGAGAACTGCAGCAATCACATCATTGACACCTAAAGCCCCAAAAGACAGAGATATCGTTTGTGCGACATAGAAGCCGCCTAATAGGGATATACCTCCGAAAAGTGCCCTTCTTGAAGGGCTTCTGAAGTAGTTTCTTGATACCTCTGGAATAATCCGTATAATGTCAACCAATCGCCGAGGTCCTTCATTCTCCTGCACGGCACGGACTCTAAAAGACCTCGATGATGATCTCGAGGGAAAAGTTCCAGAATTCCCCTGGGAAATGCTTGTTCTAGTTACTACACTGTATCTGAGAAGACTAACCGAAGTCAAAGCCACACAGCTTGCCATTTGCAGCCACTGCTAATTATACTTATTTACATCAATACCCTGGAACAAAGAAATCAAGAGCAATTCATCAGCAATTCCAACTAAAATACTTGAATACTTCCGCAAGAAACATTTCCACAAGTCTTTTCCCTTAAAACCAAGCAAATGAACACTTACAATCAAACAAGAGCTGTGTTTAAAACAAATAACAGAAATTTCTTCCAGGCTTCAAAAGATGAAAAAAATCACAGTAAATTAAATAATGCCTCAAGAAAGTGACATTGCGCAAGCAAACAACTTTAGTAATATATTCAGAAAAAATACTCCCCCCTGAGTTATTTCTGAAAATTACGGACGAGCATATTTAAGCAGGAAATTCACGTTAACAGCAGTTACATTTCAAACAATTTAAAACTATCCAACAGAGAGTGAATACCGTCTTCGACAAGCAATTAATTCAGAAAAGGGAAGAAAAAAGAAGGGGCGATGGTGATAATGATGCCGCCAGCAAATTTGCTCGATAAAGCATCCATTTCTATATGAAATCTAAGAATCAATAGCTTTCGTAAGGATGAATGCCTAGATTGTACCTCCGAAAAAACACATTCAGGCAGCAGCTGATTCAAACGCCATCGTGATTCTTCAACTGCAGTTCAGCATACTCTGGGAGAGAGAAAGAGAGAGGAGATGGAAAATGGGGAAATTTGTGACTCTCGTAAAAGAAAGAACGAAAGTGTGTCGTATGCTAGCAAGATTGTGAATGCCCGGGACGGGCTTGGATGTGTCAATTATCCCGTTGGGCTATTTCAGCCCAAACAAAAATGTCCACATACAATAGTTGAGTATAAGAACGGTACCTATGTACGTATTTCGCTACCACCAGAATTTGGGGAAAATGAATTATCAGAATCAGGTTCGCCAAATCAAATCGATAAAGAGCAAATATAATATACTTTTCATTTTATAATAATTATCATAAATATGTTACACTTATTATATAATTAATTTAAATTTGATAAAATGCATAAAAAAAAAGTTTCAAATGAAGTTCGTAGCACCTCTTTAATGAACTTAGCAATTAATTTGGATTGAATTTTCACACTCTAAATTCAGATTCATTTTTCGTGAATTCATTTGTTGACAACATTTATCACGACATGCTACATTCTGGATAAGATGTGATATAGACTCTCTCTCTCTCTCTCTCTCTCTCTCTCTTGCCTGTATGGCTTAGAACTCACCCAATGACTAATGCCATTTTCCATCAATCAATTGGAAGTAGCTATGATATTAATTATAAGGGATTATTTTTTCAGTGGCATTTATATAATTAATTCAAAAGTATTTTACATGTTGGGGTAGGAGTAGTTGAAAGTAAAAGAATAACGAGAACAAGTTTTTAATACTCTTGAAATTCGTGATAGAAAATAAAAATAGTTTGCTGATGGAATCCCTAAAGTTATTTACTATTTAAAGAAAAGAGTCATAGTCTTAGTACTGATAAAACATGTCTAGAATTGATCAAAATTTGAACTGTCTCAAAAGTCCACGAAATTCGACCTTATATTACCTTACTATTACTGTAATATTCTGAAAAAAATATCAGACTCAAAAGATAACTATCTAAAATATGAAAAATACTCAAAGTTGACTGAAAAATAGAAAAATATAAAAAATGGCCAGGCCAATGGTCGAAACTTAGAGGTTTGGATTCTCTTCTTGAAGAGGATCAAAACATTGTGTGGTTCGTCCTGTAACTCCAGCAGGATCGAAAGTTATAATCATTTGAAGTTCCACCATTAAATTCAAATACTTCGAAAATACATCTACCTCTTGTAGGTTTCGTTTCATTTCAACTAAGGGTAGATCAGCATTAGCAAATGTGTTCGATTCCACTTGATTATGCAACAGGATTGTCATTGCAATCTTCAAAACTAATATGGAATTATACTTAGATAATCAATATTATATTTGATTGATGATTGATTAACTTTTTGAATATCACATTTCTTTCGTTATAATTCATTCAATTGAAAAAACAGTTTATTGTTGAGATCGTTTGATAACACTTTTTAAAAGTTATATATTATTTTTATATTTAAAAGAATATTTTATATACGATACATATATATATAAAAACTAGCTAATTGTAACATTGTTATGAAATAATTATTTCTTATTAGAGTGAAAAGTTGAGATAAATTAAATTCATTTGAATAAAAGCATCACATTCCATCGCTCACCTCTTTTCTGCTTCCGCACTAGCAAAAAAATTGAGTACGGACCAGAATTTTTGCTAAGCAGGCAACTATCTTACGTGCCCACCTAGAAACCTAAGCCCATAACTAAATTAAAATTAAATAGAATAACTCCATAATGACACGTCAGCATTCATTTCCACGTCATCACTATACTGAGGTGGAGGCAGCAGTAACCCCTCAGCCATGTCATCCAGCAACTCATGCATCCCGTACAGCGCTTCGTCATCCATAAGTGAAAAGCCTTCCGGCGACGCCACGGCGGCCGATGGCTCCGATGACTGAGGACGGAATGCTTCCGCAGCGTCTGCTGCCGCCTTCCGGATGTCCTTAGCGTCCACCGATGCCGGAACAGGCAGCCGCCACGCGGAGTCAGCGAAATTCAGGCAAGCAGACCTCCCCCTCAAAGCAATCGCCGCCACATCGTGCGCACGCGCGGCCATCTCCGGCGTGGGGAAAGTCCCCAGCCAGATTCTCGATTTCTTGTTGGGCTCCCTCACCTCGCAGACCCACTTGCCGGAGTCCCGCCGCCGCACCCCCCGGTACACCGGGTGCCTCGTCTCCCGGAACTTTTTCCTGCCGGCCCGCTTTTTCGGATTATTTGAAGCTAAAATCACTTCCTCGTCGGAAAAATGCACTTTTTCTACTGAAGAAGATTCAGGCCAGAAATCCTGCACGTGAGGCTCTGAGAAGTAGTAGCTCCTGAACATCTCCGCTTGTCTTAATCTGCTTTTGCTCAAAAAAATCCAAAAAAGCGCTTTTTCAGCTATTTCCAGCTCCTCCGATCAGTAGCTTTTAGTAGTGAGAAATTCTAAAGTTGGTTAAGTTTTGAGTTGTGTTGGGGTTCTGAGGAACAAAAGGTGAAGGAAGAGTTATATTTATAGGTTATGTAAGCAGGAGAAGTGAAGTGATTAATGATAGTGAGCTTTTGATAAGCTGATTGCGCAGTAAACGCGATATCCAAACACGGAAATGGTGATAAGGCGCCAGACAGGCTGCCCACGGTTTGTACTTTTTACTCCAAGAAGATAGAGAGAAACTGCGGATTTTAATAGGCGTGGACCATGGGGTACAAGTCATCAAAGCAGTGTTCGTTTTCTAGACACGTGTGCTACTAGAAGAGTTCGTGGGGGTCCGAAAACGACGTTTCAAGCAGTTCCATACTTCCATGTTTTGGTCAGAATTCTCAGTCAGAAATTTCCTCTTCCAACCCAAAATTAAAATTAAAGAACCGTATTTCAATTTTAAAAATAAATTTAAAATAAGTATTGTATGTTTAATATTGTGTTTTGAAAGACAAAAATTACTGTTCATTATCAAATTATATTTTTTTATATATATCTATATATTTATATATATATATGTATTTATGTTAGAATAGTTAAAAATATCGAGATAAAGTATTTCCATATAAAATTTCTTTAATCATATTATAAAATGTGTTAAATAATCTATAATCTCATTATATATTGTCTCTCATAACATGCAGTATTGTTCTTGTTATTTTCTTTAGGTTATTCACTAATTAACTCTTATCTGATTTAGTGGAAAAAAATAATTGTGTTGGAAATTAATGGAGACTAATGACGTCACCGAGAAAGCTTTTTTTATTAAATAAACGATAAATATATTTCAATAATTCAATTTGATATATTGAGTAATACCTTAATTCAATAAATATCAATATAATTAATAATGATTAAGAAATTACAAACATCCACATATACGGTAAATTCGAACTTATAATTTTAAATTTATACATACAATCTTAATTTTTTTAATTATTAAATTAAAATATCATTCATTAAAAAAACCACTTATTATCCAACCGGGCCGTGGCACGTAAGCAATCCAGAAACCCAAGAAAAACATGGTAGGGGGTTTTCTACTTTTCTTCTTGTAATTTACGTAAGATGACTTGACCCGAATTGCAACACGCTGGATGACAGTTAAATAACTACCAGGATCCGGTTGTTTACACTTCCCCCCATGGAAACGCGGGACCGCGTGCCTTTCCTTCTGCCTTCCACATTAGACTCCAACTGTAAGAAAACAGACGAATGAGACTGTTTGGACATGCACTGCACTCATATAAAACACATACAATCCTATGGCCCAAACCAAAACCCAGTAACCAACAGGCCTACACCAAACCTTCCAACCAAAGAAACAAAAAAAAAAGCTCTAAGATTATACTTAATTACATAAATATTTAATATATCGGCCTTCTTAAAATTACAACAAAGGGTGTTTGTATAGTGTTTCGTCATTTAATAAAGAATATAATTGTAATTATAATTACAACCTTAAAACATGTACTTATAATTTTGCAAAGTACATGAAGTATTTGTGTAATTAAATCATAATCTCAAGATGATGTAGCTTGTGACTCAATCAGTGCCCTATTTTGCAAAGTATTTTTTGCTCTATCTCGAGCCTCACGATTTTATTTTGAAAAGACATCTCGCTAGGTAAAAAAAAGTTTTGGAGCTTATAAATCTCTCAAACTCATAATCTAAAACGCTTACATACATCATCAAAAAATGTAGATGTAATTTAATACTTATCCTAGTGTATCCTCAATGGGAATCAAGGTATCCAGATTCATCGTTCTTTCTAACATACTGCTAAAATTGAAAACTCAGAAAATGAGCTTCTATTTCATGCAAAACAAAGTCCAGAAATGTAAAAATATACAAATTTATAAGAGTATCCTAAGAAGTTGCTCAAGAAACTTCTTACATGAACCAGAATTTATTCCGCCAAATCAATCATATTGCAAGTTTTATTGCATTTGTTGTGTGCTTACGATACTTTTTAAACTGTACATCAGTTACATGACAAGACAAATTGCATTTACTTCAATTTGGTTGGACTAAATGTGGGGCTAGAATTTCACGTAGCCTGTTTATTTCTCAAGTGGACGACGCATGAACAACAAAGCTAACAAAAACCTCTAAATACAGAAAAGAATAGACTCCAAAACCAACTCGAGAAACCAATCCAAAACGCACATCTTCACACGAGCACATAAATGGGTGATACAACTCAAAGTAAATCCCATGTAAGACTAGATTGATGAGCCGGAAGAACTGTGATCGTTTCTGTCTTGGACGTTGAAGGGGCACCTAGCAATGGCATTGGCATAGGATCAAACGTTTCCCATTGAGTGGTTATCACCACAGGGGCCCCCGAGGCTGAGTGGCTCAACGGTTGCTGGTGGTGGTTTGGTGAATCAATTAAAGAGTACATGATTGAATGCCCGGCCGGCTGCTGTTGGATGGGGGATGAAACGCTCGCGTTTGAGGTCTGCAAGGGAACGTTCCCATTTGGATGCTTCTGCTGTAATGAGACGTGGTTCTCGTTGCTAGCTGGGGCTGAATTCTTGAGCTTCAACATATCAAGAGTCTCAACAAATTTCTGTACTCTCCTAACCTTCAGAATTTGAACCACCACATCAAATGAGATGTTTCAAATCAGACTATGAACAGCATCACCTCAAACATTCAAGAATTGCATTTTTTAAGTCCAAACATTGATCAATTTTCTACCTGCATTCTCCTCTGTGATTTGACATCACCGTCAGCAACGACGCCGTCCAATTTAACCAACTGATTCATCAACAACTCAGTCAGGTTTACTACATCCTTTTCCACCACTTTCCCGCCTCCAGAAACCACAGTCTCAATCGCTGAAACCTATCCAGATCAAAGAACAGCATACCACAATTCCACTTCACTTAGTTACTACATGTGATTGTCTTAAGCCTAGGTTGTAAGAAGAAATTACCTGTGCAGCCAGCTTATCAACCTCCAAGCTGATTTCTGATACCGTTTTCGCAGCCTTTTCCATTTTCGCATTCTTCCTCATCTCCAAATACCTTTTTTCTTGGCTTACGGGATCTTGCTGGAGCACGATTTTAGATTTGTCTTTCACTCCTGAAATATCAAGAAACGCATTTGAATCCCTCTCTTTGTCCTTGTAAAATAACTTCTGATCTTGGTGGTGTAATCCTGTCGGCCCGGATAACATTTTCTTGAGCTCCCCTGCATTCAATTCATCACAAACGAACATTAAGACAAATAAATAAAGCACACAATAAGAGAAAAAGAAACCAATTAAGATTGAAATAACGGTTGGGATTACCGAAGGTGGCTTGAGAGCTTATGTATATTTCATGATAAATCGACCCGTATTTGACACGCACGCGAATAGTAGGCGGCGGCATATGGGCTATGTCGGCGTCCGTGCGTTTCTGGACCAGCATTCCACCGGGCCTAAGTTCCCATTGTTTCTCACCACCACCACCGCGGCCTCCCCCTCCGCCGCGTCCGCCCCCCAAACCAGCATTTGTTTGTGGCGGCAACAGATCATTCTTGGCACTCATTTTCAACATCTTCCACGATACAAATACAAGAACCCTCCAACTAAAGGACAAGGTTTTACAGAGTTCTGAACAATCTCAAGATTCTCAGCATTACACAGAAAATCTCTGTCTTAATCCTAACTATCACACGCATTAACTGTAACTAACTGCAGGAAATAATCAAACAGAGAAAGCAAATGGAAACAAATATTAAGCTTGAACTTGTCAGGCAAAAAATCAAACCGAAATGCTGAAAAAGATGGGCGGAGATGAGACTCCGGCGGGCGGCGCTGCCGGAGGAAGGTCTGTAATTAGTGGGCTGGAAGTTGAATTGGGAAAGAGAGGGCGAATACTTCAGATCTCAGACAAAAATCCCAGAATACAGAAAGAATCAGTTCGTTGCTCCAAGAATCTCAAGTCTTTGAATCTCGGAACTCCACTGGAAATTATCCAAGAAAATCAATGTCTACATATGAAGAACAACGAAATTTAACTGCACATTGAGCGGATTCTTGCAGCTCTCATGGGCTGGACCTGGAGGAAGAAAAGTTGAAAAGGGGAAGTGAGAGAGAAGGCAAAGTGTTGGGCGAAAACAAATTTGTATGGACAGCGAATAGAACAGAACATTACATTGTGGTCTTATTATATAAATACATTCAATCAATAATACTAATTGTTTAATTAAGAAGAAGCTGTTCTAATTAAGAAAAATAAATTCTGTGTATTAACTATTACGTTAAGAAAAAACCACACAGTTAAGCCGCCAATGCTTCTGTTCATAGGGTTTTGAAAAGTTGGTGTAATAATAGTTATTGATTAGTTATTATATTTATAATATTTTAATAATTGACGTATACTAATTATTGATAATTTAAATTGATAATATAATTATAATTAATTAATAAAAAATATATTCTAAAATATTTGGTAAAAACTGAAAGATTATATCGACTAATTTACCACATTCTTGAATATTTTTTTTTCCATTTATACTATATGAGATTAAAAAAGATCGACATTTGGAATTTTTCTTTTATTTTTTCTGATGTTAATTTACATTATGTAATGTCGTGATGATTTTGACATACTTCAAATTGATTTTTTTTATATATGTTAGCCAACGTGGTATATATTATTTGCATGTATAGAATAAATACGATATAAAATTACTCTAATAAATATGATATAAATTTAAAAAAATAATATATGTTATTATAAATTTATAAATAATATATAAATTTAAAAATATGCCAAAAATCTTAAATTTATTATTTATTTAATATATTTAATATAATTTATCCTCTATAATATTACAAGTAAGTAAAAATTATTCCTTTTAAAAAATAGCAAATTATCTTTTTGTGTATTTAAAATAAAATAATTTATTTTTTTAAAAGAAATAATTTGTTCATATATAATAAATTAAAAATAAATAACGAAAAAAGTTCATATTAGCTAAGATAAATATTCATTGATAAGTAAGTTTAGTCATGCGCTGACCTATGATAAGAATACCCCGGGTAGGATTTGCTAAGGTGACATGTCGGGGTACAAGGGCGTTTTAGGGAACTTGATGTTCAGCTAATGATTGTACTCTCAATTATGGAGCCAGGACTATAAATTGGTGGGGTCGGGGGAGAGGTTAAGAAAGTCAGGAGGACGAATAATAACTACTGCGGTACAACCATGGGAAGCAGCGAAGGTGGCGAATCTCAATCGACCGGTCGTAGGCTACCGTCATCCCTCCCACAATTGTTTATTATTATTATTATTATTATATGTATTGACTAAACTGTCTTTATATAAAAAATAAAGTGACAATTAAATTATTTCATCTTTTTTTCTAATTTATCGCCATTATATTGTATTTTTTATCTCTTGAATTTACAATGCTCTTTATAAATATATTATAAAATCGTATTTTTTTCTGTTATTTTTTAATCTTTTATACTAACGATCTTGACCAAAAACTTTGCGTGCAAGCGTGCATGAGAGTTTGACAATCCATGCCTTTCCAATCTTCATCATAGAATAATAATGGTAAAGTCGCATTCACTTCAATACTAAAGAAATAAACCATAGCGGTAGAAAAGGAGAAAGTTAGAAAAGGTTATTCTCCCGAGTTTCAGAGCCCTCTTTATTTCTAAAAAAGAAACTAATAATTCTAAATTAATTAATATGTTATTATTTTAAATCACTGAATAAATTTTAAATAATATATTATGATTAAAAATAAAATATCTATACCCGTAAAGCCATGTACCAAAATTTAAAGAGGCAAAATCGGCATTAATTAAAATTTTTTCAAAAATGGGAGACAATAGAAAAATAGACGTACTTTCTTTGTTCCATATTTTGGCCTGAATGACAATTTTTTTTCATCAAGACAATGATTAAAATTGATAATACACTAAAAAATATATATAGCGTTCGTAATAAAATATCAAGTGATAGTTATATGATTTGACATTTTATTTAATAATAATAACAATAATTTCTCTCTTTATATATATTAGATTAATGTTTATTACATAGGAAGTGTTTATTTAAAATAAACACTTTTCAACTGATTGGGCGGAAAAAAAATGAAAAGAGTTTTTCTTTTCATTTAAAATTTATATTTTTTAACTATTTAAATTAAATAATTAAAAGTTATAAATAGCTAAATACCATTTTTTTCACTTATTAGTAAATATTAAGTTGTTTATTGAAATACTCCAACTTTATATTTTTCCTCAATTTTTACATTTATTTCTAAACACTTTTACGTTTCCCTGTTTTTTCAATCTATATATATTTTTATATAATTTATTTGAATCATAAAAATAAATAAATATAAGGAGCATTAGGACAAAGCTGTTCACCGAGGTTAAATCACATCCCCTCAGTGCACGCGTGTCAGTAAATGATACGAAGAAGCTTTACCCCCCGCATCAGGACAGCTCCGTGTCTTTATCTTTTCTCTCTCCAAATCGCCACCGACACGCTGGCACCGCACGATTAGCTCACTGGACACGTGGTAGTTTTAGAGCGGTGGATCAGATTCTGACGCTTGATGGGAGTCCCGATAAAGACGGTACAACAGCACGGGGCGGTTTGACTATTTTAAGCCATAATTATATTATTTAATCAAATTTTAATCTTTCTCCAAATATTAAATTATTATTATTATTTATTTATTATGAAATAAGAATTAAGTAAGGAGACAGTGTACCGACACTTCTGTAGCAGTTTGGAGTTTCTGTGGATGTATTGTCTAGTGATTTTACCAATATTCTGTGGGACCCCCTGCCTTTTTTTTTTTAACTTTTGAGTAAGTTATTTTATTTATTTTTTGTCAAGAAATTAATTTCATTTATGAATAATTTGTAAATAATATGATAAGAAAGTTATAATTTTTAGGGCTTGTTACTAATGCAAGTCGTTGTTTGTCAATGACGAGTTGCATGGTTTTTTTTCAATTATTTAGGTAGTCGTCATGTCAATGACGACTGTAATTATATATATATTTTTTATTTGTTATATTATTCTTTACGTAATGAACTCATTAATAATTATATATTTAAATATTTATTAATTATAATTACTAAAAATTAAAAAAAAAAAGTATTAAGAAAAAATACAATCAATTATTACAATATTACAATAATACAAATGTTAAAAATGATCTTCCATTCTATAATTGCACCAGTAGTGTTAGCGTCGATGTTTTCTTATTTTTTCATCCACATTTTGTGTTGGCGTCGATGTCTTCTTATTTTCTTACCCGCATTTTGTGTTGGCATCCATATCTTCTTATTTCCTTACCCGCATTTTATGTTGGCGTCGATGTCTTCTTATTTCCTTACCCACATATTGTGTTATCGTCAATGTCTTCTTATTTCCTTACCCACATTTTGTGTTATCGTTAATGTCTTCTTATTTCCTTACCCACATTGATGTACAACCGACTTAATGATATTGTAGAATTTGACTCCACATAATTATGCTTTGCAATACATGATGGAAATAAAAATTATTGAGACGTTACATCCTGATGCATATTGTTGATTAACTGTATTAATAGCCTCTTAACATCCATACAACTTGAACTCACTTTTGTGAAATTTTAACCTCACCATTCAGACAAATTAATTCCATTAATTTGTCTAATAATTAAGATTTAGGAGTGGTGATTAAACATGGCAACACTAATTGGCTTCACATTTCTTTGTCCTCGTCATCATCTGACGAGAATTTTTCAGGAAGAGATTTAATGAGACATTGGCATTTTCCAATCAGTATTGGCGAAAAGTCTCTTTAATCACCAATCAGAATTTAGATTACGAAAATGAGAAGCCAACGGCAAGAGAAAATGAAAATCCAACTGCCTATCTAATTATTAATCAAACCCTACAAATCAAATAATAATAATATAATGATATATGTAATTATTGTTTCTCCCAATAAAAGTCATCAAAAGTATGACCCAATTGGAGAAATGTTTTGCTAGGTAGCTACCACGTCCATTTGAAGTCCATCAATTGCCCTCTAGATCTTTTCGCAACGAGACATTACTCGATTGGTAAGATTTTCACAAAAAAAATATTATAAATTTAAATTTTATTAATGTGGGTATATATTTACTTTTATAATATTTTTTTTATTTTTTGATTTGTTTGAACGTATTCATTGATTTAAATTATTGATATATCGAATCAATTTTTGACTTTAAATATATTAAATAATTTAATAAATTTCATACTATTAAAATAAAAATTTGTATCCTATCAGCTTAATAATATCTCTTGTTCATAGGAGAAGCAATTAACGATTTATAGGCAAACAAAACACTACTATCAAATTACATTTATAATACTCGGATCTTGTTTACGATGTCTGAATCTTATTACTTGAGCAATACTTTACTGGTAATAATACTTTTACTATTATTTTACGGCTACTAATCCATATTTTTTTATTATTTTACTTGTGCTTCATTGAAGATGTTTGTTTTCAGTTATATTAAATATTTATTCAAAAAATAATATATTTTTCATATATGAATTGACGATAAAATTATCGAATCGTATAAATCAAATGACATCATCATAATTTATAAGTTACTATTAACATGATATAATCACGTTGTCCGATATTTCGCATCCAATTCATAGAAAATATTTTTTCATAGCACCCCACAAAGAAAGTAGGGAAAAAGAAAGAATTTTTAAGAATATCATGATGCAATGATGAGGATCTGAAAATTAAGTATGATTAGGAGATAAGTTTGATGTCTCTTGCTATAATTTTTTGTAATAAAATATTAAGTTCCCATGGCTGCCCTGCCCAGTTTTGAGCTAATGATATAGGCCACCTTTCCACAAGTACTGACTTAACACCCCCCCCCCCCAAAGGAAAACAATAATTATATAATTATATTAATATTTTGATAATTTTGAGTAGATAAATAATTTATCAATTCGACTAATATATTAATATAATAATTCATATATGAAACAGATATCCAAACGCTCAGTGATACTCGATTTCATAATCTCAAATTTGGTCATGATTACCTTATGCATGCCTAAGTTTGCTATTTCATGATTGGCACCAAATAGGGTTATTAAATTGATTGACAAATTATCAAATTTGTACATTAAGTAAGAAAAAAATTCAAATTCAACATATAGGTTTACTATATTGTTAATTTGGAGAATACCCCTATATCTATAACCACTCAAGTATGGATTTTAATAAGATATTTTTTTTTCATAAATTACAAGAAAAGATCACAAATAAATTACTTATATTAAAATACCTCTAAAATATTGCAAAGTTATAATTTTTCTCCCGACAAAAATATGTATGCCAAAAAAATATTTTCTGGGCCAGCCTCGGAACCCCGATTTTGTGACTTCCGCCACTTTAGCACCAAATCATATTCACAATAAATAAATGTACGTGTGTCAGATTCTATGCTCTTACAATTAATTATCCCCATCTAATATCTACTAGCAAAAATAATGAAGATTGCACGTAAATTTTTTCCAAACACGGTCTTAATTTTTGGAATTGGGTATAGAATATTTTTGTAATATTAAAAGTTATTTTGAGAGTTTTATTTATTTTTGCTTAAAAGCCAGCTAAATGATAATATCATAAATCGAGGAGTCAAATCATCAAAAAAGAAAAAAATAAAAAATAAAAAGAACTCCCATGAAGAGGCTTAAGGAGGACTGTCACGTAGATTCTCTCTCTCATAATTAATTTAAAAAATAGTATAATATTATTGAAATACGATCTTAATTTCTAAAAATGGATGTACAATACTAAAAACCGAAGGTACATACTAAAGAAGCACATTTTTGAATGAAGTATTATTTTGTGAAAAATAATTTAAAATATAAAAAAAAGAAAGCAATTCGAACATTCCATTGCACCGACACTCTCATCTCACCACCGACAGTGGTGGAATAACACATTAGAATCACTTTAAGACCTTTTCCTTGACAATCGAAAGCACGACTTTTATGTCTCAGTTGATATTGTACCTCTTCATTCGACCCCAAAACCACCCCTTTTTGTTCTTAGTTTTTGGACTAAATAATAATGTCTTTATTGTCAGTAAATTACAAACACATCTCTGAAATATGATATAATTATTAATACTTCTCATTATTTTTAAAATTATCAATACTCATATGATTTTAACTATCATTTAACAACTAATTGAATCGGTTAGTCTTCTTCGAATTTTCATTTATTTTTTGTGTTGAGCCGATCAAAAAACTTTTGTGGACAATAATTATCATCTTACATATTTTTTGATTTTTTTAAATTTTATTCGGACTAAGTGGATAATTTTTTATAATTTTTAAATTTTTTTCATCCATCGTGTCTAATTTTTTTTTTAAAAATACAATAAGGACAATATTGATAATTCTAAACGTCCACCCAAAAATTACATAGTTTCATCAATTATTATAAAAATATTTATAATTTCTTATATAATAAATAAAAATTATAATTATATCAAATCTTAAAAGAATTTATAATAATAAAAAATTGGATCCAATTAAGACTTTATAACCCGTCCAAACAGCCCGAGCCTGAGCTCGGGTCCAACCCAGATCCATTTACTTCTCTAGGAGTTCAAAATACTGTAAAGAAAATGGAAAAATGGGCCTCCACTAAGAATGTAGCCCGAACTTATTGGTCCGGGCCCCCATGGATTAGGCCCACTTAAGTTGGGCATATGAGTTGCACCCTTGTGGGCCCAAAAGAGCCATTAAATCAGCAGTCATGTCTTTGGTGGGTTGGATCTAAACCCCATTAGGAGATTAATTAGGCTTAGGCCCACTTTTTTGGGTTTAAATCCTTCTAGTTCAACATTTTTTTAAAATAAAGAAATAATAATTTATATTATTTACAACGAACTTTTTTAAAATTTATTGTAATAATAAAAATATTATTTTTATTTAGAAAATACAAATACATTCTTTTGAATAAATGAATATATAATAAATACCTCATACGATGAAACGTCGTGTACGAATATTTGTTAGAAGATAATTAATTTAAAAAATATATAATTATAACAAAAGAAACATATTATTGTTAGATAACATTCTAATCCCAATTAATTACAACCTCTTCCCATCAAAACCTACTGGTTTAACCCGATACCCAATAGTCTCTCGCCACGTTTACGGCAATCCACGACGTCGTTAAAGTTCACCTGCAAGATTTTCCACCGACTCTACAATCCAATTAATCGTTGCCACGTGTCTATACCATCACCGTCTGTAACCGGTGAGCCAAATTCCTCAACCGGCTACAGCCGATCACTTCCCCCCCCTTCGGCTTCCCGCTAGCTATATGAACACCGATCAGGTACTGGGCATCCTCTCCTTTTCGACTCTGTCAAATTCTTTGCGGTTTACTCTTCTCCATCTCCGGGTTAGCGTATGTTAATCTCTTTGGTTTTTCGTTCATTCAGCTTAATTATCTGTAGTTGGAAGTAAAATTTTGTGGGTTGCTGTTTCTAGAGAAATTTTCAAGTACACAGTTCTACTTTTTGTTGCCCCTCGGTGGTGGTGCTAATTGTACGGTTTCGATCTTTGGTTATGGTGTTTGGGGTTTAAGATGAAGTTGATTAGAGCGTAATTAAGAATTTTAGCTGCGGATTACCCTTAAGCGAGGGAATTTATGTAATTGAAGTGAGTTTATTACGATCGTTTTTGGGACTTGTTTTGTTTTTTAGTTTGATGTTTGTAGGCTGCGACTTGGGGGTTTCATTTGGACTTTGGATAGTGGTGTGCATTAGTTGATTGTTTGATTATTTGTATCTTTTCTTGCTTCTAGCTCTCCTAATGGCTAAAGATGTGTGTTTTATTGAATTTGAGTTGAATCCTAGTGGTTGCGAATTAGGGTTTTGATAATTAGGGATATTTTGTTGGATTTCTAAGTGATTTTTTCCGTCTTATTAACTCTTTGTAATTTTTAACTTGCTGTTGGGGTTTTTACTGGCGTGCCATACATGGTAGTTTATTTGCTCTGTTTTGTTAATTGCTGATATTTTTCTTTTATTGTGCTTGGCAGTGGAGTGGACTACTGGGTTAGGCAAGCAGGTGATGGTGAAAAAATTAGCTGTATGTGATGATTAGGACATGCGGCACTCAGATCAAAGGCATACAGATGACATTGAGTTTCTGAGTTTAGCTGGCATAATTCTTGTCTTCTTTAAGTTAGCCTGATAGTTGAGTACAAGGCACTGGATAGCCAATTGGACTCCAGCCGCCTGCCCTGAATGCTACCTTCACGAGTTGCTGGAGGCATGACACAATCATCTTCGAGTTCAGGAATATTTTTCCAAGGAGATGGGCAATCCCAGGTTGCAGGAAATTCTCAATTGAGTTCAAATTTTGGGAACTCATCAAATTCATTACCTGGACATGCACGTTCTGACATTGGTCCAGTTTCAGGGGATGTCAGCAACACAGTGTTAAACAGTGTGGCAAGCTCGGGACCAAGTGTTGGGGCAAGTTCTTTGGTAACTGATGCCAACTCAGGACTTTCAGGAGGTCCCCATCTTCAGAGAAGTGCTAGTATTAATACAGAATCTTATATGCGCTTGCCTGCATCGCCCATGTCATTCTCATCTAATAATATTAGCATTTCTGGCTCTTCTGTCATGGATGGATCATCTGTAGTGCAGCAAAGCTCCAATCAGGACCCAGTTTCACAAAAAGGCCAGCAAAATCAGCAGCATCAGGGAGCTTCTAGTGCCACATCTTTGCCTCGAATGGCGCAGGTCCAACTCCCTGGTGGTCCAAGGGTTCCCAATTCTTTCATCCAGGACCCAACTAGTATGTCTCAGCTACAAAAGAGACCCCGATTGGATGTCAAGCAGGAAGATATTGTACAACAGCAGGTTTTGCAACAGCTACTGCAGAGACAAGATTCCATGCACTTACAGAATTCTAATCCTCAGTTGCAAGCCCTGATCCAGCAACAGAGACTAAGACAGCAAGAGCAACAGCTTCTACAGGCTATGTCGCCAATTCAGCAAGTTCAGTTATTACAGCAACAGCAGCAGCAGCAGTTGCAGTTAAGACAACAGCTACAACTACAGGGAATGCCACCTGCAGGCATAAAGCGACCTTGTGATGGTGGTGTATGCTCACGTCGATTGATGCAATACTTGTTTCACCAGAGACAACGGCCTGCTGTAAGTAATTTAATTAATTTGCATGTGAGTAACCCCTCTCCCCCATCCGTTCTCTCTCCAAATGGATCATACAGCTCATATTTGGTTCATAGAAGCATTTTTCTTTCCTTCTATTTCCCTAGTTCTTAACTTGTGTCTAAACTTCTTCAAGTACCCTGTCATGATGGATCATGTACTTGGTCCTGTTAGGAAAATACTATTGCCTATTGGAGAAAATTTGTGGCCGAGTATTACTCTCCACGCGCGAAGACGAGGTGGTGTCTATCCATGTATGATAATGTTGGACATCATTCACTTGGTGTCTTCCCACAGGCAGCAATGGTAATTGTCGTGTTATTTTGTTGAATACTTAAAGGTCTACTTGATTATTTGGCTTGTAAAGAAGCACTTGGTTAATTGTGCTCGATACTTTTCCATGAACACACATTTTGTTTCTATTAAATTAATTGTTTTTGGCCTATTCCTGCTCCCTTAGGTTGGAGACTTCAAGAGGATGAGTGTAATTGGTTTGTCTTGTTCTGCAGGATGCATGGCAATGTGACATTTGTGGATCAAAGTCTGGAAGGGGATTTGGTGCGTTTCTCACAAACCTAAAATTCTGCCTAAATTAATATTGCTTTTCAATTAATATTCAGTGGTCTCTATAAAAGAAATTCTGTGGTATTTGGTGACCTTGTAAGCATGATTTTTGTGGAAGCCTTTCAGATGCAATCTTGTGAATACATGCCTGCTGAATGGGTGACTTTTTGTTTTCCGATTGAGTTGAATAGTAAATCTTATTAATGCTTATCAATATGTGACATCCACAATTCCTCTTCTATGGTTGTATTTCTAACAAGGGGACATTTATGATCACCACTCATGGTCTAGGGTATTCTGAAGAGTAATTTTTCTCTCTTTGAAGAATATGTAGAATCCTAGAGATTGACCATTAGTTTCTTTGGTATAATTTGCTTGGGGAATTCTATAAAATCTCTGGTTGAGTTACTATGTTTGGGCTTGATTTTACTATATTTCTGTTTCCCTTTCAATGTTGTGACAAAGCAAAATCTGTATAAGTAGAAGTTTCTTTATTTGTTCCTTATGTTTGTCAACATATATTCGCCTGCTCGTGTATTTTTTTCTTTGCCAGTTATTAATTGTATTTTTTTTATTATATTGGGGGGCAGGGGTGCAGACTCTCAGAATTCTTCTTTTCATATTTTATTGTACTGACATTTACACTAGTTATGCAGCATGTTCTCATACAAGGGTTGGCTCTGAAAATGCCCTTGCCTTTGGCTATCCAATATTCTTGAATGGAGAGTATGAACCAATCAAAAGTAGATGAGTAAAATAAGCTTTCACTTGAATTTGTTATTGGTGTGTGATATTGTGCCTGCATTTTCCTTTTTGAAATGAGCTAATTTTAGATGAGTTTTAGATGTTCTGAAGTCTGAAGACATATTGCTCGAGCAATGTGTTCTTTGCCAGTTATCTTTTTAAATCCATCTGAACTCGAGCCTTCTTTGGGGAAATTCAGAATAGTTTGTGATTAACTAACTTTGCAATTGACGTCAATCCTAATTTTTTTATAATTTGTCTGTTTTTCATCCCTCAGAATAACACTTGCATCTACTTGTCTGCTCTGAAATTTTACCTTTTTGTCGATTTTGACAGAGGCAACTTTTGAAGTACTTCCTAGACTTAATGAAATCAAATTTGGCAGTGGGGTAATAGACGAGCTTCTTTTTCTGGACTTGCCTCGTGAATATAGATTCCCTTCAGGAATGATGATGCTCGAGTATGCTAAGGCAGTCCAAGAAAGTGTGTATGAGCAACTTCGTGTCGTGCGTGAGGGTCACCTTCGCATCTTTTTCACCCCTGAGTTAAAGGTAAACTGCGAATACTAGTTCACATGAATGAACTGATGCTTATACTTATTTATATTGGTGTTTTGACACTTGCATCTCTATACTTCTTCAGATATTGTCTTGGGAATTTTGTGCTCGGCGTCATGAAGAACTTCTTCCTCGTAGATTGGTTGCACCACAGGTAGAGGCCTCTTCACTGGATGGGTTGAGCTCTTAAATCAATTTTTTCCGCCAATATAAGAAATCTATGATTTTAATGATGCTGTACTATTCTAATCTGCATTTAAATTTAGTTCTCTGATAGTCTGAATGGCTCTGATATTCTAACTGATCACCATTGTGCATCCTTTTTTCACCCGGGGTTTTTGCTTGAATTTGAATAATCTACAATATTTATGTGTTCATCTCCTTGTGCAGTCATAATCTCTATGTTCTACTCAACCCTGCAGTTGTGGAAATTAATTCCCTCGTGCTAGCCTATATTTAGGGGTGTGTGTTGGGTAATACGGTAGTGAAACGATCTGAATTTCTCGGTTTGGTTCGTTAAATTACCAAAAGAATTTGGTTCAGTAGGATTGGAAACTGAAATGTCAAATTAAAAGAAAAATTCCAGTAATGTCAAAATTCCAAATTTATCTGATAAAAAACATGTATAGGTAAAAACTTGTGAAGACAAATAAATCATTTACGATTCCAACACGTGGAATCAAATCCTAAATATCAACAATTCCGATACATAAATCATCTACTTATAAATCTTTTACATCATTACAATTTATGCCCAAAATATCCGAAATCAAATCCAACATATTACATATGATAAATGAACTACCAAAAAATTTGTATGGATATATATACATATATATCTAAACAAATTTCATATTTGGTTTGGTACTACAGTTCACTGGAACAGAAAACAGAACTCTAAAAATTTAGTTATATGGTTAGAACAGAATGTAGGTGAACTTATAGAAAGACAAGTGCACATAAGTAAGCAGTTTGATTTGGGTTATGCAGCTAATAGTGCAGACCTTTGCTGCAGGTGAATCAATTACTGCAGGTTGCACAAAAATGTCAGAGCACAGTATCTGAAAGCGGAACAGATGGTGTTTCTCAGCCAGATTTACAGGCAAACAGTGTTATGTAAGTGAGATATTTTCTGGATGCACAATACGTTTGCTGTTGGTGCACCGAGGAATCATCACTTTAGCATCTATTTTGGTTGATCATACCAATTACAGAAGATATGAGGACAATTTGTAATTGATTATATGATTGGTGAAAAGGGATTAGAGGTGTAATATGTTATAATGTATGGAATGTTTGGCCAGACTCCAATTCTTCAAAGAATGCTCAGGAGCTTCCCTTTGAGGCCTCTAGCTGAGTCATTTACTTGCCTTTTTGCTATACAGAAGTTAAATATGCAAGTGAGTGGCACCTGCTGTAAGTATCCAGAGGGAAGACTTGGTATTGTTTTGTGATTTATTTGTTCCAGTGCCAACAATTTTTGAAATAATATTTGAGATGTAGAAATTGCCTGTGATAGATAATATTTAGCTGAGGCTTAAAATTCTAATACTTGCTTCTCCTTTGGCTTATTATTCCCTCTCTAGTTTATAGTGAGATGGCGTGCATGTTCTAGAGTGTGTGAAGCGTCTAGTTGATATTTCTGCTACATGATATGCTATGGTCGACCAACTTTTTGAACTTATGTGCGTGCGCGAAACTCTCCTGCTTGACCCCCCTTCCTTTCCAAAAAGAGGTGTATCATTCTGAAGTTGATAATTCAGAAGTTGGGTCCAGTTTACTTGATATGCTTATTTTTTATTTCTTGATATGCTGGTTTTACTCGAGGGACCTTTATTTAATGTACCATTCCATTAATTTGATGTCTTTCTATGCAGGGTTGTGACAGCTGGGCGTCAGCTTGCAAGGAGTTTGGAGTTGCAGTCCCTAAATGATCTTGGCTTTTCCAAAAGATACGTGCGATGTCTACAGGCATGTCGTCATCATGACAAACCTTTTAATGCTTACCATCTTGTTTTCATGTGGTTTACTGTGTTGGTCTTCTGTTAACAGATAGCTGACGTCGTTAATAGCATGAAAGACTTGATGGATTTCTGCAAAGAGCAAAAAAAAGGCCCTATTGGTAATTAGCTTGTACCCCCAGTGTTTTTGTTCCAAAGAATATGATTTCTATTGGTGAAGCATTTTGTGGATATTTGCATATTGGTTCTTTAAATACATTCCTCTATTATATATTGGTGGGGCCCATTCTGTTTATGTCATGAAAAATACAGTCCACCTATTTACATGTTTAACACACAATCATTTCTACAAGCCGTGTCATAATCATCAATGCAGTTTAATGATATTTCAATATGCAGAGGGCTTGAAAAACTTTCCTCGATATCCCACTGCACCTAAAGTTGAGATGCAAAAGTTGCAAGAAGTGGATCAGATTGGAGGTGTTCAGGGTCTGCCAACTGATCGCACCGCACTCAACAAGCTGATGGCAGTGCATCCAGGTCTCAATAGCCAAATGAACAATAACCAGCATGTGGGTGCCCGAGGAGCTTTGAGTGGCTCAGCACAGGCTGCTCTTGCATTGACTAACTATCAAAATTTGCTGATGAGACAGAATTCAATGAACTCAACCAATAACTCAAATCAACACGAGTCGGCTTCTCCTTTCAGTACTACCAGCCATGGCCTCACGACAGCCCCTCCAGGGTCTTCAGGTAATTTGTCAGGAACATTGCAGAATCCACCAGGCAGTGGCTTTTCTAGTTGTCAAATTCCACAACAGCAACAATTACATCTGCCCTCACCAAGCGGGAGTAGCATACTACAGCAGGGTCAATCTCTGCCAGTCCAAGGCAGTCGAGCAATAGAACAGCAAATGATCCAGCAATACCTGCACGACATGAGTAGAAAGAACAATGGCTCAACAGTTCCGCAGCAGGCCCTTTCTGCACAAAATCCCAGTGGCAACATATCAACAGGTGGGCTTGGCTTTAGGAACTCTCCAGCACCCACTGCAACTGGGCATGGGCAAGGAAATATTCATGGACAGCCACCTAGCAGAAGCAACAGTTTTAAAGGTGCTTCTTCAAATAGTGAGTCTTCAGCTCATATTGGCTTCGGCCAAAGATCATCAGATTTGCCACAAAGTCTTCATTTATCAGATGAGATGGTTCCAGATATTGCCAACGAGTTTATTGATAATGGGTTCTTTAACAGTGATCTCGATGACAACATGAACTTCAGTTGGAAGTCATGACTAACATAGTGTGTTCCATTGTAGTGTTATGACTGGAAAAACCTGAAGGTAGCATGTCTTTGTACAGTATGTTTCGCTTACCTTGTTTTGTTCTGTCATGAATTGTTGGGGTTCCTTGTGATGTTCACTAAGATAATTCATGTTTGTTTATTTAACTTGTGGGTTTTCCACAGCTAAAGCTTCCTGGAAGTGTAATCTAGTGACAAAATTCCAAATCATTTTGTATTTTTTGGTATTAGTACTGCTATTTCCTCCTGTGACTATATACACTATACTACAGGTGTTCCATGCGTCCCATTTCGAAGAATACAGTTTAGCTCTACACAGGTTTTAGATAATAGTTATAAAGATGAAAGTCTCCGTACATTAACAGTAATGTTTTGAGAGGGACAAAAATGTTAAGTAAAGATGAAAGCAAAGAGAGAATTCTTGTTCCTAACATCAAGTTTCCACTTATTCACCTCACAGGATGTCTACTCTTAATTTCCCAAATGAATGAACTATCCATAGTTCAACTTCTGATTTACCCCCAAAGTTATCAAATACTTTGGTTTTCATAAAGCTAATCCACTTATCAAACATAATCGCCTATATATGGGATAACATTCATGTGTTGAGAATGGACCAGACATATGTAGGTGACAAGGAAAATCAAGAATAAGGTTATTTATTCCCTTATGCGAAGAGAGAAATAGTTACATTCTAGAGGACCCATTGCAGAGACCAAACTGGATTTACAACAAACTCCAAACTGGAGAAGGTCCACGTCAAATATTTTAACAAAGAGTGTTATCTAGTTGCTATATGTAACATATTGCTTCTCACAATGAGAAAAGTCCAGAAACCACTTGTACGCGTGCGAGCAGATAATCAAGTTCTTTACAATAGAAGTTTTCAGCTTTGAAAACTCGACAAATGCAGATGTGAATTGGTGCTCTCGAAACCAGATGGGCTTGTAGCAAAAACGTCAGATGTCCTCTGAGATTTGATGTACTACTCGTCTTGCACCTCTTTTTGACAAATGGGACATTGCTGCGGGAAAGAATGAACTGAGCCAACAGAGACATTACACTAATATGAAGAAGACATGTTACACATTACTCTATGATAAAAAGTGTGCAGGTCCTGAGTTTCATTCTTGTCAGTTCTTTCTTCAGTACTGGTAATTTACCTTTTGATTACTTATGAGTTTCATCAAGTTTTCTAAGTGGCAAAAGAGGCATTTATTTCATAGCGAAGATTTAGCTAGTGCTACTCATTAGATTACTGGTGCTTATACAGCTAAATTAAGAGAGGAATCGAGAATCCTGGATAATAAGACAGAACTTGCCTTGTTGAGTTGTAGCCAAGGATTAATGCAGTGGGAATGATACTGATGCGCACAAGGCAGAGCAGTCAGCTTGGCTCCATGCTTATATTCGGCACAGCATATCACACACCTAAAAAATGGATATAAACAAGCAAAACTCATACACCTATTAGTTGATGGAAGATCAGTAGTCCATGATTTTAAATACCAGCAGCCCAGGTGGACTCTCAAACTCTAGCAAAAGGCAGAAGAAAAAGTAGAAAAGAAAACTGTTAACTAGCACAGTAAAAAAGATAGCATTTTCAAGTTCTTAAGTACTGCAGATATGCAGGTCTGCGGCCCCTTCTGAGGGTAAACAAAGCATTGTATAGTACAACTATGGTACAAATACAACTAAAGTTTGACCACTTCAAAGAACATTTAGAATAAGGTTGCACTGAGTAGTGGTCCAATGCAAATGCTAGAAATCAGTGTCAATGTGCATAAATGCTATCCCATAATAGCCAGGCTATATCATATTTCCGATTCTTAACGTACAAATCATTATTGCATCTTGCACATGCCAAAAATTCCCTCTTTCAAAGTAAGATGGTTGTTTCTCAGTCCTCCTGGTCAAATCCAATGCAACATCTCGCAATTTCATAATGCTTTAACAACTTACCTGATCATCAATATAGAGGAATTCGTGGATAAGATTTAGTTTATATACATGCATATACATAGTACAATGAAATAGCATCCGGGAGTTGCATATGTCAGCTATTTCTCTTTACATAGCAGCTGAAATTTGTGGTTCCAACTATGTAATATGTCACAGAAGTGCAGCAATCTTAAGGAACCTGGGTTATGTTTTATCATTGTAGAATGGTGTGGAAGAGTGAAAGATTGAACTTTCAAATCAGCCCGACACATTGGCTTCGAATCAGGCGCATTCAGAAACAAAACTTTCACGCTTGCAGCAACGAAGGAGAGCAGAAAAGCATCCGTACCAAGAAAGAACAAGAGCAAAGGTAATTTTCGCTTAAAAAAGGATGATTTAGGTTTTCTTGTGACAAAAGCAGTGTCCAAAAAAGAATAGTGGATCACCAGCTAGAAGATGACAGCGCATAGGTTCAATCTTCTGAAACAGTGGTTGAATTGGCAAGGCTGAGATGGAACACGGTCATTCGTCGGTGAGTGCTCTGGGACGTACTTGGAAGCAAATTCTTTAGTTAAAAGAGATTAACCAGGGGGCTATAATGACCGATCCTAGTATACCTATGACTAGATTCTAACTCTTGTTTCTATGGCTTCACTTAGATGATGTGAATGTGTGTAATTCATGTATACATTTCTTGTAATACTTCTATTGGTCGCTTTTGGATATATGCAATCCCCCACCCTACAGGGGAAAAAAGAAAAAGAAAGCACATGTACGCACACATACAATATAGTTTAACATATTTTGCCAGTATTGACAATGGGAGCAGTTTATCTAGCAACGAATTTACACCCACGCAGATCTTAGGGTGGAGAAGCCGTACTCTTCTTTTTCTTTTTTCTTTTTCTTTGAGAACAACCCAGATTTGTATTTGAATGTCGGTAATCTTGAGATGAGGTCTGCTGGAAGTCCTCTGCTTTCACTACCAACAGATTCTCCAAGTAATTGCAATTCCTAAAAATCAGAACAAATTTAAGGAGCACCATGATTGTCATTATTTATAATAGCGAACTAAGAATTTCAAGGTTGCAGATGAAGATTAAAATACAACAACACAAGTCAGACAACGAACCTCGTAAGTCATATTATCAGGATCAATTTCATCTTGCCTTATGTTTTGACTTTCACCCTGCATAGAGGAACATAACAAATGTAGACTATGACCCTTAACCTCATGATTTACAACACAGAGTAGGCAAGTACCCGGATAGGAGATTCTGTCGAAGCAGATCCTGTGTTTTCTGTAGATCAAATCAAATTGAAGTCACTTCTTCATATAAGAACTACACAGAATATCATACAGGTCAAAAAAACAAGAGAATGTGGAACTGAGTTAAATGTAAATCCAGTTATTTGTTAGCATATATCTTTTCATGTTAACAATTTCCACTTTGTTAACATTTTACTTGATCGTGGCGTCAAGAACAATGGCATAACGACATCAGGTATCAGTATAACTAATTAATCAGGAATTCTACTGAGTGTCTTATGCCACATTATATATTTTCTTTTTTACCTTCATTTAATTTTAGAACGGAGATAATTTTTATAAAGAGATTCTGTTTGCTAGTTGTTTTCGATACCAACATATGTAAACCATAAAAATTATGTTTCTTACAAGTTATCACACTTGAAATGACACAGCAATTACAAACTGAATAACAAGAAGGAATATTTGTACTAATCGACGGACTACAATATGGAACAATCAGACACTTATTTCAACCCCATACAATAAATCATTGTAGAAGAAAAAAACTCAAACATCAAAATTACATATTGGAGAAAAAAATATGATAGTAAATGGAAAATGAATTTCTTACAGTAGATTTCTTAATTTGAACAGAAACTTCTTATGAAATAAGATCAAACACTTGGAGAAGGAAATTATTTACCAGCTGCATCGTTGCCATGCTCATGAACATATAAACTGTTGAAGTCGTCACCTAACTCCAAAGCTCTTGCTAAGGCTTCATCCAGAGCCAGTTGGTGTTCAACACTTGAGCCATGTGATGACTCGTTGTCATGTGCCATAACTAAATTACTGTTGCTAGTTTCCCCATAGCCAGAGGTCATATGCATGTTCTGCTTATTCTTCTGGATATATTGAAAGGCACTTTCCTGTTATTTGACAAGAATACTATCAATGAGTTTCATAGAGAAAAGTGAGTAAAGAAAGTAGTGTTAGTAAATTCAGTTTACCTGCATGAGAAGAACTTCTTCAGGATTCAAATCACCAAATTCAGGGCAAATATCCTGAAGATGTTCAGCAATTTCAGCTGGTGTCATGCCAGTCAAATAATGGTTGTAGATCTGGTTATTCATCATTGGTGCTTCAGACATCACCAGATATCTTTTGAATCAATTCTTCACGTGCCCAAATCTATCTCTCTTTGGACATAAGTGGAGAGAAACAATAGATAAAAGTTATTACAAAAGCAATTTAAAAATTATCTCAAAAAATAAAAAAGAAAAACAAATCAGTTTCAGAAAGAAGATGCCAACAACATTAATCTTATAAATTGAAGCTCTTTCACCTAGTTATCCAGAGATTAATGTGAATGCAAGTAATATATCATATGAGGAAATGAATTTTGAAGGGAATGACAAATTGTTCTCTCTTTTCACAATTTAGGGGTTCACTAACCCCTTTTACAGTAAGAAGACTTCGGTAAGCAGATGCTTCAAGGACTCATAATAATGCAAAAAAAGAAAAGGACTCATGATAATCAAGCTAGAAGCATCTCTTACTCCTTTACACATGCAAATTAATCATGTTAAGGAGAAACGGTAATAGACCAACCTTGAGCACTAAACACCAAAGATTAATCATCCCCTAGGCAGAATGGTAAACGATGTAATTGTGTTGTTATCTATATTGCAAGTATGAGCAATCAACCTTATAAACAAAACTTTCTCATGCATCAATTTGTGCAACTTCTTATTGATTATGAAAGTCTTCTGTCAACATTAAATTAAGCAATAAGGTTAAAGATACAAACTCGGTGACTAATGGTGTCATACTAAAGAACATTTTCGCTTATACTCGAAAAATTTCATGGAAGAAATACAACAAATTGACCAAAGACTACATTTAAAGAAACAAGAAACATCTATGTAGACAACAAGCAGAGTCCCAGAAACTTTCTTCCCATGAAAAATTCAAATAAACTGGCTTTCCGCTGACTTTGACACTTCATAATCAGAATACATAAATCTAATCTGACAACAAAAAAATAAAAATAAAAATGTCATTATAGTGACTAAAATTCACAAATCATAACACCACACATAGACAATATCCAATCCCCTAAGCCATTAATTAACTCTATCCTAGAACAGAATTAAGTCCTTCCCATGTAAGATTGACTTGACAGCTCATAAACCAACACACATAATGGAGCAATCGTGAAACAGAAAAGAGAATTTGAAGGACTACATGCAGCAAAAAAAGAAAAAAAAAACCCAAGATCTTGCCCACATATTCTATAGATCAAAATAGATAAAACTATCATTCTTCTACATGGGCAACTAAGTAGCAATACAGACTACGTATTCACCAGAACTTGCACAAAACATCCAAGAAAAAAGGGTTCTTGAAATAAGACAGAATTGAAAATAATAGTAGAAAAATAATTCAGTTTTTTTACATTTGAGTGAAGTTGGTGAAATGGGATTCTTGATTTTCCCCTCCCCGCTCTTTCTTTATCGCTGCAAAGTCTCCTCTATGAACTCACTCAGTCTCTCACTCAAAAGGGTAAGCGAAAAAGAAAGGTACAAGGCAAAACCGAACAAGAAAACGACATTTTTATATGTGAGCAAGGGGAAACCAGGGTCCCACTTCACCTTTTCCTTTGGAAAAAAATATGTGGGTGATTGAACTAAACCAGCTTATGGCATCTAATCTTCTTGTTAGTAATAAAGAATTCTGACATATCTCAGTTGCATCTTCCTTTTTGCTCATTTTCTTAGTGCAAACATCATCTGTCATTGCAGAGGAACGAAAAATAGCAGCTGATACTTTAGCTGAGTACGGGGAATTGGTAAATTTCAGGTGATCTACATTATCTGTAACCTGGGTTTTGTCATAACTCTTACACATACATGATGAGCATTATATCAGATCGGACTAAGTTTGAAAATGACTCGAATGAATCAGACACGTTATTTTTAAAAATTAATCTAGATTATTATTAGGTTTAGAAATTTGTACTTAATTTAGTTATTAATCTAATTAAATTTAAATGAGTTCTAATTAAATCAAACCTGAATTGAATTCAAATTATTTGATAATTTTTAGTATATTTTTAAAATTTTGTACTAATTGAATTGTGCTGGAGCCAATCTTGAAAACTTATTGAGCAATTTTATTTTTTAAAATTGATTTATTAAATTTAACAATAATTTCAAACAAACTTTTATCCATTAATTTCAATCTAGTATTGAGTAATCCCATTTATTTTTCACTCCTAAATCAGCCAATATCACTGAGAATTTTTCAGAAATTGCAATTTTTTTTCTTGCAAAATATTAGGATTCCTTGTTATTAGCTCTTCCATAAAGGATCTTCCATAGCCTGTGAAGTGTGAAGTGTTTACTTAGCGTGTTTTCTTCCTCTCTCTCTGTTTTTTTTTTTTTTTCGTTGTCTGTTTTAATTTCTTTACTATTTTTAAAAGAAGTAATAATTACTTAACTAACAATAAATTCATTATCATTTACAAGAATAATAAATGTCTAGGGAATTGGTAAAACTTAATTTTTTTCTTCAATTTTAGAATTAGAGAGGTTTGCTTTATTTATTTATAGTTTAAAAATCTTGGCAGAATCAGAATGGCTTCAGATTATTATACAATTAAAAGTGGGAATCTCTTCATAATAGGAACTGAAATATATGTTAGGACAATACAAATAATGGATCATACACTTTTACTTGCCAACTAAGCATTTCAGTCACTAATTATTCTTTCCGTACCTCTACTCTTACATGATATTATGGGCCAATCTGCAAGGCGAAAAAACTCAGAAGTCAAACGAGAAAATTGTCAACCATCTTCCACATTCTTGATTGAGTGCAACATCCGAAACAATTAGAGCTTCTGAACACATAACTATAAACAATTTCCAGTATAGCGTGCACTTCAGACAACACTGCGCTAATTTATAGGAGCCAGATGATTTGAACGATTTCACCAGTTAGACACAAGCATCCCCTCCCGTGGGCCAAGAATTCATGTGACATCTCAGAAATGTAATTAACCCTTAGCCTATCGAGCTCCATTGATCTGACCTTAAGGGGTCCCACAACGCTCAACTCTTCGATTATCAGTCACCCTAAATAGGGGACCCCTTGTAATGTCGGGTAGTGGGATGGAGTCATCCTGTTGTCCCATATCGATGAGTGAAGGCCTTGGACCCGCAGTTCCAGGAGCCACGCAAGAATTTTCCACATCTCCATTAACCAAAACTGTAGTGCTTAGAAGTTATACACACCTTGCAAACAAATAACAGTGCAACACCAATGTTTACCTAAAGCAAAGCCCAGAAAATAAGTAGCTAGCACATACATTTGTCAAATTGTCAAGCCTGGATACCAGCTAATCTGAAATGGCAAGTGGAAGATGCATTATCACCAGGGAGTCAATAACAATGACTTCCAAAGCAAAAGCAAGATTCAACTACATCAGCATTCCTCTAGTTTAATATAACTACAAGTCTTGTACATGGTACTTCAATATTTCAATATAAATGCATTATCAAACACTTTACAAAACGAAAATGATTCTGAACCGCTCCAGCAAGAAGGTAAAACAATTTAGTCACCTCCAACTTGTCTTTTCCAGGAGTCCTCCACAATCAATTCATCCACTCCCCAATCTTCGTAGCTGCAGATTATACCGGTAAGAACATTCAGTCAATAACTAAGAGAAAGAAATTATGGCATTTTCCAGCAATCCCAGAGACTCTTACCTTCCATCAGGGAGGTAACGACGAATAGTGAAGGGTATTTTTCGCTCTCTCAGCTCCTTCATTGCAATCTAAAAATATATATATAAAAAAAAACTAAATCTATGGCTTTAAGAAAGAGAAATACGCAGATAGAGCATTCTCCATCAGTATCCAAGGTTCAAGAGAACAACATTAGCCGTAGTTGCACAAAAACTTACATGACTAGGGGTGGCAATATGGGTGGAAACCCATGGTTCCAACCCATTTTGGGTTGGGTTTAAAATTTTTTAATATGGGTTTAATATGATTTTGTTTAAATAATTTAAATTGATTATGGGTCCTAAATGTGTTCTTCATGTTTAATTTTCTATTAGTTTACCAAAAGTAATTTTAGTAACATAATAGAATTGATGAAAGATATTAGTATAAATTATAATCATAAGTTGATCATGGGTTGGTGATGGGCTCCATATGGATTGGTTATGGATTTTAAGTGGATTGGTGATGTATATGGGTTGGTGATGGGTTCCATATGGGTTGGTTATGGATTTTAAGTGGATTGGTGATGTATATGGGTTGGATGGGTCTTAAGTTCATTAGAATTGATTTAATTATACTATATATTACTAACTACTTTTACATTTCTAACTTTTCACATTTTTATGAGAAACAAAAATTTCAAAGTCTAATTAGTAAATTATTAATTTTTAAATTAATCAGAAACAAATTAAAGGAAAGTGAAGAATTTTATAAAATAGTCAAAACTTGCAATTCATATGTGACCATTTAATTTTTTTTTTAATAAACTGACAATATTCAATTATATTATAAATTCAAAGAATACACCAAATATCAATATCTAATAATAATTTATTATGAACTAACATGTGCTTTCATTATTGCAATTGAAAATTCACAATTCAATTTTAGAAAGAATCATGGAGAAATTGATTGCACAACTACTCAATCATGATTTATTTTGAAAAATGAGGTGTTTTTTAATACTTCACAAGCTTTTCGTTTTATATTTAACAAATGAATCTTTAATGTAACCTAATTACTTTCCATAAACAATGTGATACAAATTTAATCATATTATAGTATATTACAAGTTATATTAAAATATTGTCATCTTATTATTATTATCTAAAATTTTAAATTTTGTAAATATTAAATATAAAAAAATGGGTAACATCGACCCAACCCGACCCATTTGCAACTCAACCCATTTTCAATGCATAAATCCAAACCCATTTTCAACCCAACACATATTGAAACCAACTCACTTAGACCCGACCCGACCCGACCCCAACACAACCCGCACATTTGCCACCCCTATACATGACAATGCCACACGTAAACTAGTTAACACAACATCCTCTTGTGACTTAAAGAGCAGAATACAGAAGCAATGTTGGGTTACTTAGATGTGAATCATCAAATAGTGACTTAAAGTTAATTGTTTGATGACTTTGGAGATTTAATTTATCAGGAGCCAAGCAGCAACATTGGGTTACTTGCAATAAAAATTCACATAACAGCAACAGAATGAAATCAGGATAGCCAACTCAGTGCCACATGGATATCACAAAACTTATGAAGTAAATTATATATCACATGGAACCTAACATATTTTTGTAATAATTTCACAAGCATATAATAGCACTAAAGTACACTATTGCAATTTCAATGTACTCTAAGAGCTAACAAAAACAAAGAAAAATAGAATCACCCAAGAATTTACCTCAAGCGGGTCAGTTTCACCCTCCAACTCAACCATTACTGGTGCATTCATGCTGCAGAACACAAAAACCCAATCAATGTAAAATAAGCAAACTTACCAATATGGAAAACCTAGAAATCTCATGCAAAACCTTATCTGCAGAGCCCGTGTGCCCAAAATCCTCGCACGCTCGTACTTCGTCATGTACTTAGATGTTTTCCGGGGCCGTTCAATCGGTTCCTGCTCCTGTTTCTCATCGCCGTCTCCCTCAACAGGATCCGGGCCATCCTCATTGTTATTGTTCTCTTCTTCCACCTCCGCACCTTCCTATCAACTCCCATACCAAAAACTTAGGAAAAGAAAAAGAAGAAGAAGAAAAATTGCCCCAAGAAAATACGTTGAATTACAAGAAAACTAAAGAAGACCATAATATTCTCACATCAGGCTCAGGCTCCATTGGCTCATCTTCGTACCTACAACAATGACGATTTTCGTCAAAAAAAAAAAAAAAAAAGATAAACCCGGACAAAACCCTAGTTCCCAAACCAATTCAATTTCCCGACAGAAACCCCAGAAAGGGACAATAAACCAAAAAAAAGAAAAAAACTGAAACTCGACGAATCAACGTACGCTCCGTCCATATCATAGTCCTCGTCCGCCATGGCTGCAAACTTTTTTCAGTGCTTCGGTGTCGTTTAGGGCTCTCTCTGCAGCTCTGCTAGGAATTCTCAAACTTGTAGGTGTTTCTAGTTGGCCGGGTTGGATTATAGCCCATTATAATGTGGGCCGTTGATGGATCAGATACAAGGTTCTCAAGTTCTCACTTTATATTTGGGCCTCAACACAGATCCATTCCCAATGTATATTTCAAGAATTAATATTTCATAAATTTTCCTTTCGATTTAATTTTTGTAATTACAAATTCATATTATATTTTATATCAGACATCACATGTATTAGAAATTTTTATACACATGTATATACTTCGTATATTTTTATACATTTGAAGAAAAAAAGAAAAATACGGTATCATCTATAATAAAAAAATTTAATTATTATACAAAAATACAACTATAAATCCACTATAACCATTCTCCGAAAAGCAAATGATACCATCAACCAACATGAAATTGTTCCATAAGTCTAGGAACCAAATACAATGGTTTTTCCCTCTTTAACGTTGTACCAAATTCATCCGTCATGTCCAGATTCTTGGGGTCTTGTCCTTCTGGAAGACTCCAATCAAAATAGAACACCAAATACGCTACCACGAGCAAAATATTTCTGAAACCCATATGAAATCCAGGGCACGTTCTTCGTCCCGAGCTGAAAGGTATAAACTCAAAACAGCTTCCCAAGAAATCAATTTTCGAGCCGAGAAACCTGTCAGGTTTGAAGGTTGCAGCATTGTTCCAGTTGTTAGGATCCAGGTGAATGGCCCAGGCGTTCACCAGGACGATGCTGTCTTTTGGGATTAGGTAGTTGCTCACCTTGCAGTTTTCCAGGGCCTGATGGGGGACCAAAAACGGGCCTGGAATGTGCAGTTTTCCTTGATACGGGCCTGGAAATATTCGCATCTGGACAGGATTGACTCATCCAATGTTGTTGAATTTGGTTTGATGGCTTGTCCGATTTCTTGCCGGAGTCTGAGGAAGATTTCTTGGTTCTTGATCAGCTCTGCCATCAACCATACTATTGTTATGATGGTTGAGTCTGTTCCAGCAATCAGGAGTTCCTGAATGTGGCATCAAATGGATTGATTGTTGATATTGTTGAGTTCAAGTTGTACTTGTAGATGAGGTAACAGTGTGGGGTGTATATATATACATATATTATATATAATTTTCAATTGAAAAATATTTTTATTCTTCTCATCATTATATAGATAAATCATAACTTAATAAATTACAATTTTATTATGCTTACAATGATCTAGAAATTAAAAAAAAAAGAAAAAAGAAAGGAGATATCAGCCTTCAATTAAAAGAATATATATCTTATCACAATGTCATTAAATATTTAAACCACAATAAAGTATTTATTTTCATGTAAAATTTTAATATAAAATGTAAAACATCTTAATCCTAACGTATTTAAAATTCTAAAGCAAACAGAAAATGATCAAAGAAATCTTCAAGTTAGGTGATTTGAATACGACCTTCAATTTCACCTGAAAAAGTACATACATATATAAAGTGTTTCCTACAAAATCACTAGAGAAGGGGCCGCGCCCCAACCCCTCTGGGTTTGGTATACTTTTTTATGGGTTCAGGGCCAACAAATTGAAACCTGTCTAGAGAACTCGAGCCCGTCATTTACAGAGTAAATATTTTACATTTGCTCTGTGATTGATCACTTTTTTAAACTGTATATAAATTACATGACAAGTGTATTACACTTGTCAAGTGATTGATTCAAGTTTGACGGAGTTGGGTCCGAGCAAAAATATAATACTAGTCATAAGCAAAATATGGTATTGAATGTGAATTCTTACACAATTTTGCATATAAAATCCAACTCTATAGAAGAAATACAAAAAATAGAAAATCAGTTGAATGTATTATTTGTAGTATAGAAATCATTTTAAATAAAAAAAAAACTATGTTAAAGTACCTAAATTTAAAATGCTACTAACTTTAAAAAAAAATAAAAATTTAGTTGAATATAATAATATTTTCTTTGTATTATATAATTTATTTTAGATTCAAAATTATGTTAAATTACATACATTTAAAATGATATTATTTATTTAAAAAAAAACTTGTTTAGTTTTGTATATTAAAAAACAAAGCAAAGCGGAGGGGGTGGAATCTTTGTCGGGACTGGTCTCGGTCCGAACAAAACCCCCTCATCCCCACCCGATCGTCCTAATGTCAAAAGTGACTAGAAATGGAAAAAAAAGGGTAAGAGAATAGTTCAAACCATTATTAGGATGCTGATTTGATCATCGAGAAAGCCATTTTCAAGCAGAACATCCAAGAAATCTCGACATGAAACATCTTTAGTTCCGCATTTCCTTCTTTCCTCGACGATGTCTGCCCACACGCACATAATTTTTTCACGCATTTTCATACCATTTCTTCTGCTCCAAAAATCCACCCTTCTCAACGCCGGAAACAGATCAGCCAAACCAAGATTAGCAGCCGACTCCACAATTTCCCTCACTAAACCCGTCAATTTTTCTTCATTTTCTCCCTCTCCTCTTACGTCAAACAGGCTTGTCGAAGCCAGAACATTAGCTACAACGTTGGAAACCGTGACTTTCACTATGTCGTCAAGCTTCACTGCCTTGCCTTCGTTCTCGACCAGATACTCCATCATTTCCACCACCACCTCTTTCCTCATTTTCTCCTTTGCCCCCACCGCCTGAGAGGAAAATATGAAGTTATGACCAATACTACGTAGGAACTTCCACGTATCGTTGCATTGTCTGGACATTGTCAGAGATGATTGTACCATTCCAACGAATTGGAAACATCGAGATGGTAAGTACCTGCCGGAGAAAATCTTGTCATGAGTTTTGAGAATTTGCATAGCAATGGCTGGTGATGATGCCACAACTATGAGTTGGGATCCAAGCCTTAGAGAGAAGAGAGGGCCATGGGCTCTAGCTAGGGTTTGGAAAGCAACATGGGTTTTGTTTCTAGATTGGGACATTGTCCATAGAAGTTGCCATGGATTAGGACCTGGTGGAAGATTTGATGACACTACTCCAAGTTTGAAATGCTTGGTTAGGACAAGAAAAAGAAGAGGTAAGAGAATTACAAGCAAGGCTAGTGTCATCTTTGTTGACAAGAATGCAATGGAAGAGTTATGCAAACTTTGTGCTTATGTGGGTTTTTATGCATATTTGCTGGCAAGGGGTAAATAGCACTTTTCATATCGTAATTTATGATTTTTTTTAGTATTTTTTATCTCATTGATTATGAAATTTTTATTTTTAATTCTGTAATTTTCGGAGATGTTCAGTTTTACTAAAAATATACTTAGTAAAGATTCAAAATAGCTAGCTAATTTGGCAACATTCAACCCCAAATTGAATTTAATTTTTATTTCAAATTTTATTATATCTTTTAATTTCATTTATTATATATAAATTATAGATATGAAAATAATATTATATATCTTATTTTTTTAAAAAAATGATACACATTATGTGTATATATTAAAATAAATAAAAATCCAATTTAGTCATCATGTCTGAGACATGGACAGCAGAGATGGGTCATATCAAGAATCATAAATGGGTGAACAACGTGAAATGTATGGCTAATATTTGGCTTCAAGTGTCGATGGCTTCTGAGGAAGTACATATATTAATACTCATCTAAATAAACTTTTATCTTGAAAACGAGGTTCTTAATTTAATTTGTATTTATTTTAATTCTTTTAAAATATTAATATATCATCTAATATATATTTACACTAAAATACCAATGCAATTGAAATTTTTAAATCGACAAATATATTGAAATTAAATAAAGAGATAAGATTTTTTTTAAAAAATTCTTTTAATTCACTTTAAAACATAGAATGAATTTGTTTTTTTTTTTTTTAATGAAATCAAACTTCTATGGGCAGCGAGAGAATGGGCCTCGATCGGGTCTATGGGCAGGCTTGGAGCCCAACTCCCGTTATGGACCGTTTGTTTGGTCCTAGAGTCAGATATGGATCCCCGATCACCTTCATTATGTTTGGATTTGTATTTTAGTTGTTTTGTTTTGTGTTTTGGAAATAGAGAGAGAAAAATATAGATAAATGAATGTGCGTTGAAAATAGATGATATGTTTGGATTTGTATTTTGAGAAAATTTAAAATATTTTAAAATAAGTGGTGAAGGTTTGATGTTGGAATTTGGGAGATAAAAATCACTGTTCATTGCCAAATTATATGTTTTTATATATAAATATTTTATGTTTAATGTTGACTTTTGGGAGACAAAAATTACTGTTTATTGTCAAATCATGTCTGTTTTATATTATGTATATATATATATATATTTTATATAGAAAGTTGAAAAATAGAAAAACACACAGATAAGGTGTAAAAACACAAAAATAAATATTGAATGTGTTTTATCTTATCTCGAAAAATACGAAGTAACAAATCCAAACAAAGCCCTTGTTTCTTGGATGCGCTTGCATGTGCTGGAGGATCAAGAATCAGAGAAACAAAAATGGATTCTTCTAGTGATTAAAGTAACGGGTAAATTACATTGAGACCACTTTGATTTACGTTCAAATACACAAACACCATCTACTTATTTTCGTATGTAGTACCCGTGTAGTGTAAGATGAAAAAAAATTTGTAAAAAAGTATAAATGTAGTGTAAGGTGAGGAGAAAGAAAGAATGCCGTGATAAGAAATAAATGTAGGGTAAGATGAAAGATAAAAATATAAATTATTTATGAATTTTTTTAATATATGAAAGTTTATGAATGAAAAAATTAATTTAGAGAAATCCCAACATTTGGTATCAAGAATTAGAAATTGAAAACTAAAGTTGGATTCGGATGGAATGATTTTTGAAAATCGATTTCAAATTTTTAATGATAAATCTTTTAAATGTATTTGGATAATTTAAAATTATTTCATTTTAATTTTGAACTATATTTTACTAAATTTTGACAAATTTCAAATTATTTTTAGATGAAGTCATTTGAAATATTTTTTTTCAAATTCAAATGCAGCCTAAAATTTAATTGAAAATTGAAAAGAGTAAGAAGGGGGGAAAAAACATTGAAACATAATTTCTATTTAAAATATATTTACTAGTTCATACTCCACATGATCATAAATTAAAGATTGGAATGATAATCCTTTCTTGCCTCAGCAAGCAGAAGAAACAATTGAGCTTCAATGGAAAAAGGACAATTGCTTGACAGCTGCTTCCCTCTCGACTTTTAACAGATAAGCTCAACCCCCATTTCTCTACACGTCTCTCCTTCCTCCTCCAACTTATTTTGTCTTTAAATGAGAGGAAAATTAATCCATTACACGAAAACTGCCAAATTTTTTGCCGATCATTAATGCAAAACGTTTGTTATAAAATCTTGTAAAAACACATCGCGGGTTCTCACAGCATAGGTTTTGATTTTCCGTAGGCGAAAATGGATTCCAGGAACGCTGTAAATCATGAGCATGTGTCAATTTTCACTTTCTTGGCTTTGATCTTCGTGCTCCGCATCCTGCTCATGATCATGAGGTGCATTACTCGAGGAGCGTCACCAGCGATTCCTCCAGGGCCATTTCCGTGGCCCGTCATTGGAAATTTTCTCCAGGTCCGGGAAGATCCACACATCAAGCTTTCCAGGATGGCCCGAACTTACGGCCCGATCATGTCGCTGAGGATGGGTGCTCGGCTTGTCGTGGTGGGGTCTTCGGTGAAGGCTGCCATGGAAATACTTAAAACCCATGACCGGGTGTTGTCTGGTAGACATCTTTCGTATACTCAACCGGCCTCATGCCCGAAACTCAACCAGTATTGGATTGGTTTTGCGAGCGAGTGTAATGACCAGTGGAAGCACCTGAGGTCCATTTGTCGGGCCGGTCTGTTCTCAGTTAAAGCCATTGAAAGACAGGTCGAGATCAGGGAGAGGAACGTGGTGAACATGGTGAAGTTCTTGAAAGAACGAGAAGGGCAGTTGGTGAACATGAGTGAAGTTATATATAACCTGGTTTTTAACACAATGTATAACATCTTGCTCTCCAGGGATGTTATCGGATTCGGGCCTGACGGCAGTGGTGCCGGGCCTGAGTTGAAGGAGTTGACAAAACAGTTTTTGAATTTGATAGCTGCTACGAATGTGGCAGATCTTTTCCCAATACTGCATGAATTGGACATTCAGGGCATGCAGAAGAAGGTCAGGAAAATTACTGAGAAAATATTTGCAATTTGGCAGGATATTGTCGGAGAAAGAAGAGATCAAAGAAGTAAAGGTGTTGGGGCTCAAGAAGATTTCTTGGATTCTTTACTTGAAATTGGGCTTAGTGATAATCACATCAACCACTTGCTATTGGTATGTTTCTCACATTGGACTAAATTTGGAGCTATATATGTTTCTCTTACATTCTAAGACTCTGAAATATTGCATGATTGTTTGTAATTTGTATATATATATATATGTGTAGGAGCTGTTACTTGCAGGGACAGACACAACAACTTCAACTATCATTTGGGCATTAGCAGATCTAATGAAAAATAAGGACGCCACGTCCAAACTTCGTGATGAACTTACTGTCAGAATTGGAAACAAAACCATACACGAATCCGAACTCATGGATCTCCCATTTCTACAAGCCTGTATAAAAGAATCGTTAAGGTTGCATCCCACTATTCCATTTCTGCTCCCTCGTCGAGCAATCCAATCGTCCAAAGTGATGGATTACATAATCCCTAAGGGCAGCCAAGTTATAATCAACACATGGGCAATGGCTTGTGACCCCTCCATATGGGATGACCCATCTCGTTTCATACCGGAACGATTTCTTGACTCTAGTTTGGATTTTAGGGGAAATGACTTTGAGTATGTACCCTTTGGTGGCGGCCGAAGAATGTGCCCCGGATTGCCTATGGCTGCTAGGACAGTTCCATATGTTGTGGCTTCTTTGATCAACTCCTTCAATTGGTTTCTTCCAGGATACAACGACCCGAGTGAGCTCAACATGAATGAAATGTACCTTCTGATTCTGAGAAAGAAACAACCTCTCCAACTCATTCCTAGAGTTTGTAAGAAAATGGCTTGAGATATTCAAGAAATTTTGCTCATGAGTAGTAAACGTTAGCTCTCTTGTGTGAAAACAAGATGGAAGTAATTAACTGCTATTTTTGGCATGTTTGCACATGATGTTTGACTGCCTCATCCTATTCCTACTTAAGGTTGCTTTTCCTTAACTTTCAAGCAGTCCCTGTTTCCCTCATTTGTTAGATACAATGAATATTTACATTGAATTAATTCTCTTGTATAATATATATAGAGAGAACAGATTACGATCATATTTTCTGAAATTTGTCATTGTTATGAACACTTTTTCTTATTTGAAAAATTATAAATCTTTTCATCAGATAGAAAATAATTCTATACCCCCTAAACAGTGAGGTGGAATTACTATTTTATATTTGCTGAATCATATTTTTTAAAAAAAAATTGATGGTGAGTAAAGTAAATTATCCACGGGGCATATTTGTTCAGAAAAAAAAAATATTTTAGAAAATTTAAAAAATAAATAAAATTATGTTCATAATCCAGAAAAAGTATTTTGATCAGTTCACAACAAAAAACGGATAGAGACATAACAAAATGAGCTCGTTATAAAACGGATGTTAAAATAAAAGGGGTATTTGAAACTTTTAAAGCAATGATGAGGTAATAATTATAATCATGATAAATTTCGGAGAAGGTAACTGTAATTTACCCTAATATTTTACTTTTGGAGTCAAGCTTTATCATAGTTTTTAAATAAGATTTTCACTTATAAAATTTTGCACAAATTAAGGGGAAAAAAGAACAAATACGTGATGAATTTAACACTCCAATCTCTTAAAATATACTTTTATACAAAAAAAAAGTCAGAGATTTTGTGCAAATGTGCGTAGAAATAATTATTTTTAAAACTAAATTTATAAATAAATTCTAATAATATCCCACCAGATAGCCAGAAAACTTGTAAAATAATCTGAACGAAGATAATTAGAACACCTTTTTCAATTTAATTTTAATTGGAATTAATTGATAGTGTTGATTTTCCTGTTTCCCGATATGTATTATTACAATATATTATTAACATAGTAGGCCTCGTACGTACCAAAATGACTTATTTCAATTTGAACTCCGGAGGATCAGCAACTTCTATGACATCGATTTGTTATCATCTGCACGTAAATCCAAATTTGTATTTTATTTATATAAACTACACCTTTTTTCAACGGTGCAATTAATACTTGTTAATTTTCTATTAATAAAAGCTGTGAATCCACCATTACAAAAAAATAGATAATTATGTCTATGCCCGAGACTTGTGTCTATTTACACAATCACTTATTCTTGAAAAATTACACATACATATATTAGAAAAGTCAATATCATTTATATAAATCACCCTAAATTTTTAAAAAATACACATACACCCCAAAAACGTCGACAATACTACACAAACTACCCTTTCTTTTAGTTGTCATTGATGATTTTTTGTAATTACACAAAAAAAAAAAATGAGTGATTTCTGTCAAATATGTATGATTACTAATCAATAATTATTATTACCGTAGATCAACAACAATTATTAAAATAAACCAACAATCTTACATTGATGAGACTCAAAATTATAATTTATCGATCAGTGGACCCTAATTTCACCAACTAATTAAGCAAGCTCCCACTGGCAGAAATAGATTTAATTCTGACCAGACTTACTTTGCATTGGCAAAAATATATTTTTCGCAACGGTAAATTACTATAGTCAAAAGAAAAAAATTGTGACAAATACAAATCAATTACAAGTTTGCAACATCCATTAGCCGTTGTTTTTGCAAGTGCGCCCAAAATATTAGCCATGATATAAACTATGACAAATATCCAAAAAATATATATAAATATATATTTATCGGCCAGATGATATTTTTTTTTCCGCATAGTAATTATTTATCCAAAAGACAAAAAAAAAAAAATCACTATGTTATAGATGGCCACGACTTAAAAATTATGGTAAAGTAATACTATTAATTATAGTCGGATAAAATCAAAGTGAAAAATTTACCATGATTGATTGATATTTATCATGATTTTAGCGATGACCAAATCATTTGCCATGATTTTAGCTATAGCTGATATTTTAGCCTCACTAGTAGAAACAACGTCTAATGACCATTACAAAGATGTGATTAATTTTTATTGTTTTGACCATAGTAATTATTTTGAGACCATAATAATTAAAAATAACAAAAAGTTAATATTTGTCCTAGTGCTAAGATAGTCATTTAATGGTTACCAGCTAAGTTAAATTTTTAAAATTTCTTTAATAAATTGAGATTAGTCAATAACTCAATATTATCCAAGATTAACTACTCTTCACATTCAAATATAATGAATGATCATATGTATTTACAAAAAAATAAAGGGTTAATTACAATTGGACCCCTTCTAAAAATATAAAATTATAATTTTTATCAAAAAAGTTTTATAATTATATTTACACCCCTTCCAAAAATGCATTCTTTTTATTTGACCCCCTTTCATTAAAAATTGGATGCAAAAATATGGACATTAGCAAAACATTACATAAAATTATAATTTGTCTATCATATTTAATATTTTTATGTAATAATTCTTTACTTATAAGAGATTAAATATAATAGCGTCAACCTCACTTCATATATATGTATATTACATTTATTCCTCTATAAGTACAAAAACATACATGTGAATGTTAATTGAGGGGGGAACAATTAAAAACTTATGTATTTATTTTGGTTATTTGAACATTTTTCGTCCAAATTCTAACAAAAAGAGAATTATATATACACAGAGAATCTCTAAAGAATTTATACATATAAATTTATTTTTTTTCAAAGTATATAATTTTCTATTTTTAAAGAGATCTAAATATAATGGATAATTACAGTCTCCTTCACTGATATTTGGTGAAATTATATGTAGACCCCTTATGGTTTGAAAAATTATATTAGCACCCTGAGGTTTGTTTCCATCTAATAAATAAGTTCCCATTAGTAAAAATTCATCGAATTTTTTGATAGAACATCGGGAAAGAAAACTTATTTTTACCACTATTGACTTATTACCGACTTATTACAAATCAAATAAATTTTTTTTTATAACCAAATTATTCCCATATATCTTCACGTATTAATGCATATGAGCAGGTTTATTTAAAGTGAATTAAAAGAATTAAAAAAAAATCTTTTCTCTTTATTTAATTTCAATATATTTGTTGATTTAAAAATTTCGATTGCATTGATATGTTATTTTAAATATATATTAGATGGTATATTAATATTTTAAAAGAATTAAGATAAATACAAATTAAATTAACAATCTCGTTCTCAAGATAAAAGTTTGTTTAGACGAGTATTAATGTTTAAGATAAGATGAGATTTTTTATTTATAATATTTTTTTATAACCAAATTACTCTTCATATGTTTTCATGCGTTAATGCATGTGAGAAGATATATCTTCATTGCTATAAGGTAGTTTAGTTGGAAAAAAAATTATTTAACTTGCAATAAATTAGTAATAAGTCAATAAAACGCAAATATAAATTTTCATTCAATTTTTTATTAATATAAGCAAATTCAGTTAATTTTAACTAATAAAATAACTTGTTTGTTAGATAGAAGCAAATCTTAAAAATATTAGATGTAATTTTTTAAATTAGAAAAAATCTACATTTGTATAATTATACTAAATTCATATTTTGTAATTATCCTAAATATAATTAACTTGGGGAAGACAAACACCCCTCCCCACCCCACCCCCACCTCCCTTTGCTGAATCTCACACGTACAATGCAGACAAGGACGTGGTACAAGTACTAATCTGGGACAGGATCTATTCGGCCCTCCCCTCACCCAGTCTGACCCCACTCATTATTTTTCATTTTCTCTCTGTCTGAGATTCTGAAGTCCAACTCATGAAGAAGAGAAGACCACTGCAACAATACATATATATATATATATTTTGTTTTCCTTTAAATAGTAAATTAATGTGGTAAGAAAGAATACCACCACCTGTTGCAGAAATTAATGTTACTTTCATAGAAATAAATATTATTTTCCTGTTGCTCTGTCATTTCCCTTTTCTTTCCTATTCATTATATACAGAGGTCAAATGTCTCTACACTCTTTCTTCTCAATTTGAACTTTTTTAATATATATCATGTGTCTCATTTTTTATATATTTGAATAAAAAACAAAATTAATATTATAAATTTATCAATTAAGCCGTAAGAATTGATATGAAAATTGTTTATAATTTTTAATTTAAATAATTCAAAAACAAAAATTGTAAAATAAAACACTCTTTTCACCTTATTCCGCAATAAATAAGTGTTTGCAAGCACCTTCGTAACATCACGTACATAAAATTCTTATTCATCTAAAATTATAAGTATATATACGATTATTCAATCTCTCAATAATTAAATAATATATCTGTTTAATTAATATATTAATATAAATAAATAAAAATATAAACTATAAAATATATATATATATATATATATATATGAGAAAGGAGCATGTAAGAGTTTATTCTTCTCACCTCCCCCAATCCCATTCTTGAAAAACCAAATAATCCCCATCATCACATATCACTCTCCAGATAACCTTATTTAAATATTCACAAACTTCCCCAGATATTTAATTTGTTTTTCCCCAAATGAAATTATGATAATTAATTAATTATAATTTTAGGTTAATCTAAATCAAAACTTGAGCCTTAAGTACTACTTACTACTCGTCTCCCTTCCCAAATCTCTAACAAGAAAGAAGTTGGAGGAGAGAAAATCAAATATGGGGGGTCCAAGCCCACCATACTACACTCCGCTCTCCAAACCCACGCCCGCCTCCGCCTCCTCCTCCGCCGCCAACCACCTCAAGAAACCCAAACTCTACTCGTTGGCCATCCTAACCATCCTCTGCTCCCTCTCCTACCTGTTCGGCGCCTGGCAACACGGCGGCGCCACCACCCCCTCCGCCACCATCCCTTGTTTCTCCGTTCCCCGGAACACCAGCGCCTCCATCACTCAACCTGGCTCCCCCACTGCAACCACCAAACTAGACTTCGCCACCCACCACTCCGCCGCAGTCGATGAAGGCGCCGCCACTCTCGCCTCCTCCACATACCCCCCATGCAGCATTAAGTACAGCGAGTACACCCCCTGTGAGGACCAAAAGAGGTCGCTGAAATTCCCGAGGGATAGGCTTATTTACAGAGAGAGACACTGCCCGGAGAAAAAGGAGCGGCTGAGATGCCGTGTGCCGGCGCCGTACGGGTACAAGAACCCGTTTAAGTGGCCGGTGAGCAGGGATCTGGTGTGGTACGCGAATGTGCCGCACAAGGAGTTGACGGTGGAGAAAGCGGTCCAGAACTGGATTCGATTCGAGGGCGACCGGTTCAGGTTCCCCGGCGGCGGCACCATGTTCCCGAACGGCGCTGATGCTTACATTGATGATATCGGAAAGTTGATTAATCTCAAAGATGGGTCCATTAGGACCGCCATTGATACTGGCTGTGGAGTAAGCTCTCTCTCTCTCTCTCTCCAATTTAATTGTTTCCATTATTTGAAATTTAATTTTCATAATTTTTGTATAATTAATATTTAACAAATTCTCTCTTAAAAAATTTAATTATTTCCATAATTTGATTTATTTTCATTTAATTTTGTATTGTTGTATGCCATTTACTACAATCATTTTAAGCGCAATTAATTTATTTTACTATTTAATTATTTGGTAGTATATTTATTTCGTGAAAATATTTAAGTTATTGAATAAATCAACTTGCCATCTAAAAATACGCAATTTATTTACTTATTTTCAAGTATAAAAATACAGATATTTTGGTAAATGAAAATTTTATTCTTTCCAAAAAAATAAAAAATAGCCCTTGAAATGATTTTAATTTTCAGATCAAAATAAAAAAATGCAGAAAGATAATAAATTAATTTACGTTTTTGTTACAGAACTTGGTTGATCAATTGGGTGTTTGTCCCATGCTTTGTTTGTTTTCTCTTCGATTTCATGTATTTATATTTACCTAAAAGGACGGACTCCAAATTTTAAAAGATATGTTTATGAATGGACATGTTAGGTAATTAAGGACAAGATTTCTTGATTACAGACAATATTTGTGGCATAATGGATAATATAAATGAATTAAAAGTACTATTATTGGAACTTGAAGTGCAAATAATGTACTTCCCATATAGGTTTTTTTTTTAAAAAAAAAAAATTCAAATGGTATAGATCATAACACATTAGTAACAACATAAATGTCGTGCTGATACGACAAAATTATAGCAGATCAATAATAATATTTATGTTGTATTAATACTACATAATTCCTATAAAAAAGATGGCGTTCTTTAACATTTGTACGTACCGGACATAATGTCCAAATTATGACTGAAAAAAAGTTAAGACAAAGTATATTGAAACCCCTTGAAGTTATGCCAAATTACATAAATACCTTATATATTTTGTAAAATTATAGCTACACTCGTTGAAGAGGTGCTAGTATAGTACTTTTTAGAATATGTAATTGCAATTATATTTATAATCTCAATATTTAATTATAATTTTATAAAAAATAAAGGATATTTATAAATTTTGACATAACTTCAGGGTGTCAAGCGCAATTTACCCAAAAAGTTATGTGCTTTGGTATTTTAATTAGTGGAGTAGTCAGAAACTTTACACCAGCTTTCCTTTTTTCTTTTTTTTTTTTGTTTTTTTCTGACAAGAAGTCCATGCACAGAGAGAACCTGGTAGACAACACCTGGCAGGCACCCCCATGCATATTGTCGTTTTGCGTAATAGTAATCCTGAGTTCTATTGTTGCTAAAATTTTCCATTTTCTGCTCTGACATTTGTCTGAATTGGCTACCTAACATCTCAGGGACTTGCAACTCCGAAGATTCTCCTGTAATAACAGAGCTGTCAATGATGCATGTAGTAACAATCTAAGTGATCA